>NC_091162.1:33647676-33947676 GCF_040958095.1 Procambarus clarkii
TTGTTTTTCGACTACCTAACCTACCTAACCTAACCTAACCTAACTTTTTCAGCTACCTAACCTAACCTAACCTAACCTATAAAGATAGGTTAGGTTAGGTTAGGTAGGGTTGGTTAGGTTCGGTCATATATCTACGTCAGGCTGCGAGCAGCCGCGTCTAACAGCCTGGTTGATCAGTCCAGCAACCAGGAGGCCTGGTCGACGACCGGGCCGCGGGGACACTAAGCCCCGGAAGCACCTCAAGGAAGCACCTCAAGGTACGTTAATTTTAACTCCAATAAAAAAATTGACCTCATACATAATGAAATGGGTAGCTTTATCATTTCATAAGAAAAAAATTTGAGAAAATATATTAATTCAGGAAAACTTGGCTTATTAGGCAAATCGAGCCTTGCATAGTAGGCCGAGTACGACGTTCTGGCTACTAGGTACGACATATATATATATATATATATATATATATATATATATATATATATATATATATATATATATATATATATATATATATATATATATATATATATCACACGTGTCATGACCCTGGGAACACAACAAGAAAATAATCAGTCTGGTATCACTCCACAATAATCAATTGCCAGGAATCCCTGACGTTACACATTGACATTAACCTGAGCGCTCAGTACTGGAATTCCACACCTGCAAGATTATAATACATGGAATAATATCACTCTGTCCCACGAACGATCAACAATGATTGAATTACCATAATTCTACCAGAATGTAAAATAAATATTCTAATTAAACATGTTCTCGTGTGTGCCACACACACACATACGTCTGTCTACACCAGACCAAGTCCCACTGGACTGACAAGATGTCACCAAGGGTGATACTCTCGCTTGTCCACACTCCACTATCACCACTGGAGGTGCTCCTAGTGGCAATGCGACAGAACACCTGACTTTGAATTCAGGCTTAGAGAATATAAATCACCAGAAATACACACAATGTCTTGAAGTTGCCCAAAACAATGCTATGAGAGCTGCACTGGGAGCCCCCATGTGGACCAGGCTTGAAACTCTTAGACTGGAGACGGGTTTGCCCTCTCTACAAGAAAGAATATCACAAAGGACAGCTACAATTATCAGTAAGATAATTATTTCTTCTGATCCAATCCCAGTACGGCAGGCCTTGGTGGTTGGACTAGGCCAAAACAATGGAAACTCTTGGGTTGCAAGAGCAGGAAAAGTCCTAAACAGACTACATTTAAAAAACATGATTCTTGATAAAGAGGGTGATCATCCACACCCAAATTACACTCCTTCCGCGCCGTGGGAAGAGCCTACTTTCAAAATAGTAATAGAAAGTCTCCCAATGAAAAAGGCTGCCTATGATCCGACAATCCTAAGGCGCATAATAGAAGAGCAAATGTATAGCATAGCAGTAGCAGGAGCCACCCACATCTTCACAGACGGATCGGTGGACACAGAATATGAGAGTGCTGGCGCTGCTCTTTGCACGGCCAGCGTTCAGGCATATTGGAGACTGGGAGGACTAGTATCATCAACCCAAACTGAGCTGTTCGCCATACAACAGGCATTCGCATATGTGATTGCACAAAACACTCAAAATGCAATCATACACACAGACTCAAAAGCTGCACTTCAAATACTAGGACAAAAACAGTGGAAAGATAATGTGGAAATAATTACCACCATTTTGTATCTTGGAGCAGTCGCTAAAGGCAAAGGCCTCAACATAACTTTAAACTGGATCCCATCCCATATTGGAATCCCATTAAATGAAAAAGCTGATGAAATTGCTAAATTGGCAACTCGTCATCCAGTGATACATAAAACAATTCAACCCAGCCTAGAGAACATAAAAAACATCATCACCAAAAAACTCTCACATCTCAACAAAGCCGACCTGCACCAGAGAATAGCTGAAGGTTCGCCATCTGCAACATGGTATCTTCAGGCAACCAAATTAGAAAGGTTAAATATCCCAAAAGGAATCCACAGGGAAATAGCAGTTAGGTTATATAGACTACGTCTAGGTTACAGATGCAACTGGGAGATTGGTGAACCCCGACAGAGAGAGTGCATCTTCTGCCAAACTGTCACAGAAAAGCCATTACTTCACTATCTTCTGGAATGTGAAGCAACCAATGACCTTAGAAGAGCTTTAAGAGTTCCTGAATCATGCAGTGGCCACCCTGAAGCCATCAACACAGCCACTCTCCTGGTCAACAAAGGTGTCCAGCAGCTGGACACCCTCATAAAGACTGTGAAGCAGTATCCTCTCCCGCGATAACAGCTTGCTGGTTAAATGCAACCTCAGAATACTGAGAAAAAAAAATTGTACCACTTACGGGCTATTCATGCCCGTGCCACCTCTTGGGTGGCTTAATCTTTATCAATCATCAATCTTAAACATGGGCTCTGTAATCAGTGGGCGACATGGCCAACCGCACGATCAGGGAATCCCGGTCCACTCACGGCACAAACCCCCAGTATTTAGTTGAGAAAATTATAAGAACCAGGATATACGACTCTAGGTACTGGAAAGAAGAATGCTTTGCCCTCTCAGCGGAATTACTAGTCGACAAAGCAATAGCCCTCAGGTGTATTGGTGGTGTTCACGGAGCCAACAGCAGACCCACGCCATTCCTATGTCTCGTGCTAAAGATGCTCCAGATCCAACCTGAGACTGACATTATTATGGAATTCATCACACAAGAGGATTTTAAGTATGCTCGTGCTTTGGGGGCATTTTACTTGAGGCTTGTATGTGGATCACTGAATTGTTACAAGTACCTGGAACCTCTCCTTAATGACTTTAGGAAACTACGCGTTATTGACCGTTCAGGCCAGATCCAGTTTACTCACATGGATGAATATATTGATTGTTTATTAAGAGATGAATGTTTATGTGATATAATTTTACCGAGGATCCAAAAGAGACCGATTCATGAAGCCAACAACGAGCTTAAAGGTCGTTAACTTAAAAGCGTTAACTAAAGCAACTTAAAGGTCGAGTATCCGTTTTAAATGATGATTTGGACAACCTCGAGAGGGAAAGTGATGAGGACATCTTTCCTCCACCAAGACCAAGAATGATCCAGTAGAGCCATCCCGAACAACGGTTCATCGTCTCGTCACCGGGAGACATCTCCCGTCACGCAGGGTGCAGTCGCACCTCCACAGAACTCACACGCTGGGTGCAGTCGCACCTCCACAGAACTCACACGCTGGGTGCAGTCGCACCTCCACAGAACTCACACGCTGGGTGCAGTCGCACCTCCACAGAACTCACACGCTGGGTGCAGTCGCACCTCCACAGAACTCACACGCTGGGTGCAGTCGCACCTCCACAGAACTCACACGCTGGGTGCAGTCGCACCTCCACAGATCTCCAGTATCATCTATTGATACTGGTGATGGCTCAAAAGGGCCACCACTTACGAGCTATTCATGCCCGTGCCACCTTTTGGGTGGCTTAATCTTCATCTTAACACATCCACCAGGGAGACATCTCCCGTCATGCAGGGTGCATTCGCACCTCCACAGATCTTCAGTATCAGCTCTTGATACTGATAATGGCTTAAAATGGCCACCACTTACGGGCTATTTATGCCCGTGCCACCTTTTGGGTTGCTTCATCTTCATCTTAACACATTCATAAGGGAGACATCTCCCGTCATGCAGGGTGCATTCGCACCTCCACAGATCTCCAGTATCAGCTCTTGATACTGGTAATGGCTTAAAATGGCCACCACTTACGGGCTATTTATGCCCGTGCCACCTTTTGGGTGGCTTCATCTTCATCTTAACACATT
This sequence comes from Procambarus clarkii, assembly GCF_040958095.1. Lineage (NCBI taxonomy): Eukaryota > Metazoa > Arthropoda > Malacostraca > Decapoda > Cambaridae > Procambarus > Procambarus clarkii. The sequence goes on from NC_091162.1 coordinate 33,651,482, forward strand.
CACAAGGGAGACATCTCCCGTCATGCAGGGTGCATTCGCGACTCCACAGATCTCCAGTATCAGCTCTTGATACTGGTAATGGCTTAAAAGGACCACCACTTACGGGCTATTCATGCCCGTGCCACCTTTTGGGTGGCTTCATCTTCATCAATTCATCTTCATCACAATGTCTTTCTCCCTTCGCAACGATGACTTCGGCCGGATTCTGCTGCGACCGCCGTCGTCGATGAAGCAGGTCAAGTAGTTGAGTAGTCAAGCCACCACGACGCCCTATACTCAATTTGGCAGAATGAACTCAGGGAACGTCAGGGCAAGGTGGTGGCTGAGTTCAGAATGATGCCTTGAGGGAGAAACACGCCGGCGATGCAGCGTCTCCTCGAAAGAACCAATGAGAGGGAGGCACACAACGGCCTACTCCTCTCACCCAATCAGAGACGGTGTAGCATGGCCCTAGGGCTAACTTCAAGATGGCTGACTCCCCAGATGTTTGCTAAGACGGCGGCCGTTGCCATAACGACAATGCAGCTAGCCTGAGGCCCACGCTTGCACCATGGCTGGCTGTTCCCGCGCAAATCTTGAGTCCTCCAAACTTAGAATGAAATGATGCTATTGGGTATAACTCTGTCCACAGACGTGCTACCCCGGCCAGGGTAACATTTCTGGAATGCTGATGACTGGGGCTCTCACATGAGCCCAAACACAAGATGTTTTGGGTACTGGTTACCAAACTTAGGTCCCTCACTTAACAAGTGCACTTAGCACGTGTACTGAGTTCCACAGGCAGAAGAGCACCATTATAAGTGAGCTGGTGAACTATCCCCTCACAGTGCCGTGTTCTAGTATATTGAAATTAGAGCACGATTTGTGTTATTGAAAGGGGTTGTATTGTTGGGTCGTGATTGTTGCTAGTGGTGAGCAATCATCACAATCAAAGTGTGTGTCATTGCAGTCAGTAAATTATATGGGCCGTGTCATAGTGGGCTAGAGCACTGAGGGTTATTTACTGGTGTTTTGCAGTGATTGTAATTGCAACCGGATTGTAACATAAATCACCGGGTGGGCCGAGATTTATTATTGTCGTGGGTGAACTCAGCACTGAGTCGAGTACTTGGTGTTATTTTTTTTTTTTGGGGGGGGGGATATATACAAGTGTTGTTACATTCTTGTACAGCCACTAGCACGCATAGCGTTTCGGGCAAGTCCTTAATCCTATGGTCCCTGGAATACGATCCCCTGCCGCGAAGAATCGTTTTTTCATCCAAGTACACATTTTACTGTTGCGTTAAACAGAGGCTACAGTTAAGGAATTGCGCCCAGTAAATCCTCCCCGGCCAGGATACGAACCCATGACAGCGCTCGTGGAACGCCAGGTGAGTGTCTTACCACTACACCACGGAGACTGTTTTCTATTTCCTGTGTATCTGATGGACATCGAAGTCCAGTATTCAGTGAGGTGATTGCAGGTCAATTAATGTAGCATAACCAAGGGAACACCCATTGCTTATAGAGAAATTGTTCTATAGCAATTTGAGTAATGTAAGATGCATTTCGGTTAACAAATTTAACAAATAACCGCAAACGACCTCTCTAAAACCCCAAAACCCTAGCAACCCCATGACTCTCCCTCCGACCAACCCACACACAATACACATAGTCAGCAACGAGAAGACATAATGTATTGCGCACCCGGCGAGATCCTCGCGGAAAAGACAAAAACAAAAACCGCAAAAAACCATCCCGATACCCTGGCCCACAAACCCCGGCCAACACGTCACGAAACCAATCAAGCAAATCCCTTAACCGCTCACAAAAATAGAACACATGCAACTGTGTCTCAGGCAGACCACAGTGCACACACGCATCAGAGGCACGCAAACCCAGCATGCATAACTGAACATTCGTCGCCAGCGATTGATGCAACATACAAAACAACAACTCCCGCTGCTGCGGCGCCAGAAAACGAGCCCCCAACGCCGCCCACACCTCCCCCCAATCCCAACACGGGAACAAATCCTCCACCCGCGGCTGAACGTGACGAAATAAACGCCCATAAACCACCTTCGCCGACAAGGACATGAAACCCGGACAACGGCAGACAGCCTAAAGAATGACCCCTGCCCACGAGTAAAAAGGAAGGGTGTAAAAGGCCACCTCCCGACAAACACCTAAATCCACCAAAAAACTAAACCGAACCGAGCAATAAAAAGCACATAAAGCATTGAGCCCCCACCCAGCACTAACCCTTGACACAGCGAGACCCAGAACAACGCCCGAGCCCTAGTAAACACATCAGGAAGACCCACCCCACCCTCCCGCAAAGCTAACACCAACGTCGAGCGACAAACCGGGTGGTAACGACCGCACCACACGTACTGATAGACCTGGCGGTCCAACTCCAGAGTCCGCCGGCGATCCAGGGGAAAGCACTGAGCCACGAACCAGACCAGACAAAACCTTGCAATGAACAAGCAGCGCCCGCTGATAAATCGTCAATGGGTGCACAGCCAACAACCGCAACACCGACACTACAGGAAACCACACCCCAATTACAGTCCAAAGGCCGCTCATAGGAAGCGAACCAGGTAATCCCCAAAACACGCATAGAAGATACAACCGGAAACCCTGACCCCACCCACACACGGTGAGAGGACCACCCACCGAAACCCAGAATACCGGACTTCGCACGATTGACCCGGGCCCCAGTGGCCAACTCAAACCGCTCAACCACGACCTGGACAGCCCCAACATACTCCTCAGAGGCTACGAACATGACGGTATCATCTGCATTGCTGCAGATGGGTAACCGAAGACAAGACGGCAAGCGGGGGGAGGGGGCGATCATCAGACAAGCCTTGACCGCCCGAATAAAAGGCTCCTGAAAGAGGACATAAAGGAGCCATAAAGCAGCATAGAAAGTGGACAACCCTGCCGCACCGAGCAATGCACAGGGAAAGAATCACTCAAAAACCCATTAACGCAAACCTGACTACAACATTGAGCGTACAACATGCGCACCCAACGAACAAACAAAGGTGGAAACCCAAGCCGCTCTAACACACGAAAAACAAAAGGGAGCGACACACGGTCGAAAGCCTTCGACCAATCCAAACAAAGCATCACCGCCAACGAGCGAGAACCCGACACATACAGGAGCACATCGCGAAACAACGCATTGCACTGCAACAACGACCGACCCGGAATACCACAAAACTGTTCCTCAGAGACAACAGACGCCACAACACGGCGACACCGACCAGTTAAAACTTTGGACAGGACCTTATAGTCCACATTCAACAAAGTAATGGGCCTCCAGTTCGAGAAGAACCACAAATCGCCTGGCTTCAGGAGGAGCTGCACAATCCCAACACACTGAGACCTAGGCAGAACGCACCCCCGAAGACAAGTCCTGACCACCTCCAGAAGAACATCCCCCAACACATCCCACAAGACGACATAGAACTCGACAGGAAGACCATCCGAACCCGGCACCTTCCCAGAATGAAACAACCGGACCACCTCGAAAAGCTCCGGCAATGAAACCTCCTCCACTAGACCAGTACAATCCGCAACAGACAACCCAGGAATGCACCTACCCAAGAAATCCTCCGCAAATGCGGCGTCCCCCACCACCTCCGCATACAGCGCAATCAACTCTTGCCGAACATAATGCAACACACCACCAGTGTCCGAAACAACGGTCCCATCCGGCCGTTGCAGGGCTGGAAAAAGAACAGAGTCCCGTGCAGGTTGCACCTTCCCCAAAAGAAATTGAGAGAGCTGTTCCCCGTCTACACGCTCACTCACACGAGCACGCACACAAACACCGTCTGCCCACTCACTCCACAAACCACAAATACGCTCCATACATTCTGCAATCTTATCAAAACAATCAACCCCAGCATTGTACCACACATACAACCGTGACAGCCGCGCCTGTAGCAACTGCAGCAACCCAAATCGCCTAGCAGCCGCGCGTTTGGCAACCACGCGAAAGAACAAACGACACTGCACCTTACTCCACTCCAAAACAGACGGAAACGCACACCGCCGGGCCTGAACCCCGACCCACCAAACCCGAAACTGACTACGACCCGCGGACAATACAACAACCCACAATTCAGCTTCCACCACCCAGCACCTGACTGGGCACACCAACCCGGACCATCACCAATCTATGGACCGAGAACGCAACTGGGACAGTGCGGAAATCAAACACAAAACACTCCCCGCCAGCAACATACACCCGATCTATCCACAAACGCATCCCACGCGCAGCAAACGTGCAAGACAACTCGCCCCCAAAGAGCACAGCAGCATCCCGGAAACCGCAGGAACGCACAACCTCCAGCAGCGCACCTGAGACATTCTGCGGGCGAGCACTACTACAGTCCTGCGCACTCGTCATGCAATTAAAATCCCCCCAAAAAATCATACCCTGCGTATCATGACGCAAGAAAGGGAGAAGTCCCACCCGAAAAAACTCCTCCCGCTCCCGACGGTACACCGCCCCCGAGGGGGGCGTACACCATCAGGAACGGAATGACGAACCCCAAAAACTCCATCCTCACAAATTACACTCCACCCATCCTCGTTCATCTCCGTGTGAAGCACGGAGAAGGAAGCCCTCCGAGAAAACAGCATAAGCGTCCCTCCGAAAGGCATCCTCGGCGGGTTGAACACCCCATGAAAATGCACACTCAAACATTGCAACAAAGACACATCATGAACATGATGCTCCTGAATCAGAGCCACACGCACATGCTGCTCCTGCAGAACATCCATCAGGCCCAACTGGACCCCAAGAGCATTCAAACCTCAAACATTCAAGGACGCACATACAACAGAGGGCGCCATCGAGAGAACCTCAGGACACCCCCAACCCATCGTGACCCCCTGGGGACACCCCCAACATCGGAAGCACACCATGCCGCACATCCACCTGGAACCCAGGGCGCTCACTGCAATCGACGCCAGGCACCCCACCGAGCCCTCCGCAGGATCCTCAGCGCCCCCACCAACCGTAACATGGGCAGAAGCCTCCCGATGCCCATCCTTCGATAACACGACCACCAGGTCCCGATCACCAGGGGCAACCGCCCACTGAGGGGAACCACCAGCAGGAGGCACACCGTCCAACACGGAAGAAACCACAGAAGACACCACGGCGACGTCCACAGCCGCACCATCCACCGCTTCACATTCCTCCGCCCACATCCTGCACGGCGACGCAGCCCGAGCCAAACGACGGCGCTCAACCAGAGGCCGCTGATCGTGGAGACGATGCAGAGGCAGAGGGTGGGGCAGAGGCAGAGGGCGGGATAGAGGGCACACTCACCACAGCCCCGGCAGCCCCGGGAAACAGATAGGAGAGGCAGGTATCACCCCAGCAGCAACATCCAAGGCCCCCACAGAAGCAACCAGCTGCAGATGCACCTCCGCAACCACCGAACGACAATGATCCGCAGCAGGAACCTCCAGGTCCACAGAGCCCACCGGTGGGGCAGACAAAGCTGGGCCAGATGGAGTGCCCGCCGAAACCACCGCAGGAACCACACCAGGCACCAGGACAGAGCGAGGAGCCGCTGAGGAAGCCCCATGCTCAGACAAGCAGGGAAAGTTGCCCTCCATGAAAACCGAAGGGGCCTCAGCACGAGGAGCGTCACAGCCAGCTGCCACATGGCTCTCAGCACCACACCGGAAACATGTCCGTGTCTGGCCCTGATAAAATACCCGGAGCGTGAGCTCACGATACACCATTTGGTCACCACTTGGTCCGGGAGACATCTCCCGTCACACAGGGTGCAGTCGCACCTCCACAGATCTCCAGTATCATCTATTGATACTAGTGATGGCTCAAAAGGGCCACCACTTACGGGCTATTCATGCCCGTGCCACCTTTTGGATGGCTTAATCGTCATCTTGGACACATTCATGGGAGACATCTCCCGTCACGCAGAGTGCACTTGCACCTCCACAGATCTCCAGTATCAGCTCTTGATACTGGTGATGGCTCAAAAGGGCCACCACTTACGGGCTATTCATGCCCGTGCCACCTTTTGGGTGGCTTAATCTTCTCTCTCTCTCAGCTCACGATAGAAAACTGTGACGAAATGGGTGTCGCAACCTGCATAACTAGCGTACGAGTGCCTGTACATAGCCCACGCAGCCGGCCCGCACTCAAAGAGTTGAAGTGGTGAGTCGCCACCACACCATACCGTGTAAACACCGACCTCAGCTCGTCTGCCGGGAAAACCACCGGCACACCATGAACGTTTATATACTGCACGGCCCCCCAGGGGTCCGAAACCTCCACAGTCACAGCCGAATCAGTGATAGCAGTCGAGTGGGTATCCCAGCGCGCCACAAACGCCCGGTAAATCAAACTCGAGTGGAAGGACACCCCCACCCGAGTAGGGGAGAGCTTCTCCAGCCCCAACAAATCACGAACGTCCACACGGAGCACATCGATGAGCGCAATCTCCACCAGCGGCCAGTCCACAGCTCCAGAAAAGTCTAAACACACCGCGTCAACCCGCCGAACGCAGGAAACACCACCAACAACCATACTGCCAGCCGGGCCCTCCGGCCAGCGGGTGCACCGCACCCGCCGCCACTCAACACCAGGCAACAACTGGCAGGTCAAGCGAGCACGTCTTGACCCCCTGGCGGTCAGCGAAGCAATCCAAGTCACCTGAATTAGTCGGGGTATGGAAGGCCCAGGCGGAATTCATACCATTGATGTTAATTGATGAGCCAGTGTGTTAGGTACCATATTTGTCTTGATTAAATATTGATCTAGGGATAGTAATTAATTGCTCAAGGGAGTCAAGGGGATTGCCGTTCTCTTAGAACTTTGGACATTGAGATTGTAGTAAAGTATTGAGGGGCGATAGTAACCGATAACGTAACTTGTACTGGGATTAATCACCTGTCTGGAAGTACAGGGATTAATGAGGATTACTCACTGAATGCTCGACGGGTAGAGTGTTTGTGTAATTCCGAGTTACTAGCGACAGTTTTACAGTTGGATTTGTCTGTGAGAGACAAGATTAAGTTAACGTAAATGTTACTTTGATATTAACGTAAATTAATTAGTTATTAATTGTTGATCGTCCGAGGGACGAAGTGTTAACGTAAGAATTTAATTGAGGAGGGTTGTTGGAGTTGCCAGTAACCTCACTAGTCATTGTCATATCATTGGTAGGCTACTAGTTTGATTGCTTGCAAACGCCATTGCAGGTGTAGGCTGCAAGAAGCGTAGGGAACTAATTGGAAGTTATTGGAGGCGTGTCTCCTAACCTACCTTGTCGTTGTTGCATTGTGTTTGTAGATTAGTATGTCTTGCTTGCTTGATTGATTCATGATAGTTCATGTTGCAGCAAATGGGGCTGGTGTCTAGCTGTCAGTGAAAGTGTCACAGGAAGATTTCGAGTAACGTCAGGAGTTGCGTGGTGACCACCGGCCAGGTCGGACGCTCCTGAGGTCTCTCCGCACTGGCTAGTATTTACGTTGGGTGATTGCTGGTTTGCCCTGCTGGTGGTGGTTTGCCACTGACAGGGTGACGTTTGCCTTAGCCATGGGGTCGTCTCGCCCTCCAGTGCAGAGGACATTGTCGGCTGGTCTGGCATTTACGGTGCCGGTGGACCATCCATTGGTTGGTGTTGCCCTGGTGGACGTGCTTCATGTGCAGCTGTCGGACCTGGTGGGCATCCAGCTGCTTCAGGGCAACCGTGCTGTGGTCAAGTTCCGCCTCCAGGCTGCCTTTCAGGCGTTTTTCGAGCGTTGTGAGGGGCGTGTTTACCCTCTCCCTGATTCAGCTGGCTCAGTTAAGGTAGTGAATCTTAGTGTCACCTTGACGTCTGTGGCGGTGCATGGTGCCCCCTTCGAATTTCAGGACGACTTTTTAACCTCCTGTTTTGAGCGATTTGGGACAGTGTTCAGTGTTCGTTGGAACAAGGTCGTTGCCGAGCACTGTGTTGGTATGCTTGACGGCTCTCGCACCCTGACAATGTCGCTGAAGTGTAGTGTACCGTCGTCGATGTCCGTGTTGGGATACACGCTCCGCTGCCAGTATCAGGGTCAACCGCGCACCTGTTATCGGTGTGGTCACGAGGGTCATCTGGCTGCAGCGTGCGACGTGGGAGCAACTGGTCGGGTGCATGTTTTTCGTGCGGAGGATTTCCCGCCCTTGTTACGTTCGGACGGGTCTGAGGACGGAGTAGGTGCTGTGCCTGAGGCGCCTGATTGCCTGTCTGCTGCTCCGCCTGTTGAGGCGAATTCTACGGCCTGTGCGACACGTCTGGTGACTGCTGTGGCTCCTGGGGTTGTTGAGCCGGTGTGTGTGGGTGTCGGGCCGTCGCCTGAGCTGCGAGTAGTGCAGGATGTCCCGGTGGGGGTCCATGTCCCGCCCCCGCCTGTGGATGTGATACCGGCTCCCGGGAACGCGGGTTCTGCTGTTTTAGAGGGGGTGCTTCGGCAGGGGGAGGTGCCTGCCGTGCCTGTGTGTGTTGGTGACTGTAGTTCTGCTCTTTCCATCCCTATGCAGAAGCGCGCGCGTCGGTGTTCTGAGGCTGTTTCCCTGGATGATGTGGACAGTGTGGGTGATGTGGCCTCTGTGGACTCTTCGGGCGGTGCGGGTGTGGCCTGTGTGGATGTGAAGATGGTGGCTGTGCCTGCGGCGGGGCCTGCTGGGCGTGGTGTGGTGTGACCTGTCTCGAAGCGTTCACGGCGGGCTCGGAGTGTGTCTTCCCTTCGTGGTGTGCCTTGGGAGGAGGTGGGGGAGTATGGTGATCTGGCGCCCCCCGCCGAGGATGATGGTGCTGTGAGGGGCTCCGAAGTTGCTACCTGTGCCTCTCCTCCTGCGTCTCCTGCTGTTGGGTCCCCGCAGTGGGGGGTTGTCCCTGATGATCGGGACCTTGTCGTGATGTTGCGGAAAGATGTGCGCCAGGGAGCCTCGGCTCCTGTGCCCGGTGGTGGGGTCGGTGCCGCGCCTGCATCCCCTGCTGTATCCCCTCCTTCCTTGCTCCGGTCTGGGGATTGCCTAGTCCCGTCTGCTGGGATCGTGCCCTGTGAGGGTCCGGAGTTGGGCCCTTATCGAGATGCCCGGGTGCTTCCGATCCCGTGGTGCTCGTCCACTGTCTGGGTGTCGCGGGTGAAGGAGTTTGTGTATAGGGTGCCGGATAGGATGTCTCAGCCGAGGGCGCCGCCTGGTGGCCGGCTGCCTGCTGACCTGCGGGTGATTTGGGAAGCGTACTGCTTGCGCTTTCCGATACACAAGTTTCCGGAGAAGTATTAGTTCCCATCTTGCGCACACTGCTAAGCCGTGCGTGGGTCAGCTGCCACCGTGACCACGACGCCCCGCCCCCCGGTGCGGGGTGTCTCCGTCTAAGGTTCGCCTCTGTTTTCGTCGCCTCTCCTCTCTCTACGGCCCATCACATCTACCGCTTTTGACTTTCTTCTCCTCCTAACCGTCAACGCGTCTCCTTACGTCTGTCCTGGTGCAGTCATCGGGAGGGTTAACCCTTCATGCAAACTGCACCTATTCTCAAGAAGAAGAAGAGTAACGTCATTGATATTTCTTTCGTTGTTGTAGTAGTTAGTACTTTGTTGAATAAACTGTATTGTTATGTTGAACACTGTCTTTTCGTTACACCCCACACATTTTATTGATTTACACCTGTTCTGCCACTCTGCTATTCATTTGAGACTGCCTCTGAGAATTAGTGCTGAATTCATAGCACCACACAACATAATTTTTTTGTGAGAGCCCAGGACCTATTCTTTAGGTTCGCCCCGGCGAATGACGAAGGTCAATGGCCTAAGTGAAGGGGAATTCAAACTTTTGAGGTCACTGCGTTTGCTCATGCCTAATCAATTCTTATATGGTCCTAGAGTGAGGAATGAGCTGCTTACTACACTTAGCATATTAGCTAAGCATGTCCTTCCTCAGGCGACCCATCCAAACTTTCAGTTAAAATCAACGGATGTAATATTAGAATATCACGACAGGAATAAGGATAAAGGAATTAAAAAAAAAAAAAATTTTTGAAACCACCAAAATTTCCAAATAATCGAATTCAAAATTTTCATTTCTTCACAAACAGTGAAGAAGGTTGTGATACAGTTGTGTACAGTTTTACAATGTGTAAAATCTTAGATATCAGGCGACACATAAGAACATAACATAAGAACATAAGAACAAAGGTAACTGCAGAAGGCCTATTGGCCCATACGAGGCAGCTCCTATTCTATAACCACCCAATCCCACTCAAATACTTGTCCAACCCGTGCTTGAAACAATCGAGGGACCCCACCTCCACAATGTTACGCGGCAATTGGTTCCACAAATCAACAACCCTGTTACTGAACCAGTATTTACCCAAGTCTTTCCTAAATTTAAACTTATCCAATTTATACCCATTGTTTCGTGTTCTGTCCTGTGTTGATACTTTTAATACCCTATTAATATCCCCCCGGTTATGTCCATTCATCCACTTGTAAACCTCTATCATGTCACCCCTAACTCTTCGCCTTTCCAGTGAATGCAACTTAAGCTTTGTTAATCTTTCTTCATATGAAAGATTTCTAATTTGGGGAATTAACTTAGTCATCCTACGCTGGACACGTTCAAGTGAATTTATATCCATTCTATAATATGGCGACCAAAACTGAACTGCATAATCTAAATGGGGCCTAACCAGAGCAAGATATAGCTTGAGAACCACACCAGGTGTCTTGTTACTAACGCTGCGATTAATAAATCCAAGTGTCCGATTTGCCTTATTACGAACATTTATGCATTGATCCTTTTGTTTTAAATTCTTACTAATCATAACTCCCAGATCCCTTTCGCAATCCGACTTCGCAATCACAACACCATCTAGCTCGTATCTTGTAACTCTATCATCATTACCTAACCTCAGAACTTTACATTTATCAGCATTAAACTGCATCTGCCAATCCTTTGACCATTTCAAAACCCTATCTAGATCAACTTGAAGTGATAGTGAGTCCTCCTCCGAATTAATTTCCCTACCGATTTTCGTATCATCGGCAAATTTGCAAATGTTGCTACTCAAACCTGAATCTAAATCATTTATATATATTATAAACAACAGAGGTCCCAGGACAGAGCCTTGAGGCACTCCACTTACAACATTTTCCCACTCTGACTTGATTCCATTTATACTAACTCTCTGTTAGTATAAACTCTGTTAGTCTAACTCATAGCAATATGGAAGTTGTAGTGAAGGACCTGGTGACTCTAGTGGGAGCCCTGAGGACAGAGTTGGACTCTCTGCGGGAGGAGGTGCGTCAGCTTAAAAAACAACGAGAAGTAACGAAGGAGGAGACCAGCAGTAAAGGGACCTCGTCTTGGAGAGTTGCGAAAGACAGGGGCCTTAAGAAGACTTTGATAAAGCCGCCTTCAAACGCCATAGCAACTTCAAATTCATTTGACGTTTTGGAGGACGAGTGCTGTGGAGAGACTGTGGATCGCGCAAAAGGGAAAGCAACGAAGAGAAAGGAAGCGCAGGCCCCTCAGAAAGTAAAGGAAGTACCTAAGCAAACATTAGTTGTGGGAGATTCCCAGATAAGGTATTTGGATAGAACGTTTTGTGCTAGAGATAGGGGGAACAGGTTAAGGGTTTGCTATCCCGGAGCTGGCATTGGTGATATTATAAACAACATGAATGATATTATGGCTGGTAATGGGAACAATCCCATTATTTGCATTAGCGTGGGAGGAAATGATGTTGGTCGAGTCAGGAGTGAGGAACTGATTCAGAGGTATAAAACAGCCATAGAGTTAGTTAGGAGCAAGGGAGGAATCCCGATCATATGTGGCATTCTTCCAAGAAAGGGAGTGGGAAATGAATGGATATCGAGGGCACTTGGTGTCAATTGCCGGCTGGAAAGATATTGCAAATCAAATGCAATATCTTTCATAGACAACTGGGAACACTTCTATGGAAGAAATGAAATGTATGCTCGTGATGGGGTGCATCTATCGAGAGCTGGGGTTGTTGCTGTTGCGAACTCGCTAGAAGAAGTGGTTAGAGGTGTTTGTTTGGGTTTAAACTGTTAGTAGATAGAGGTATGGGAATTGATTTGGAGGAAGGAGGTAATAAAAGTATGTGTTTGTGGGAGAAAGGAATTGGCAAAACGATCAGGGAAAGAGAAGGTCCGCAAAATAACAATTCACTTAAGGTATATTACACTAACAGTAGAAGTCTAAGAAATAAAATTAACGAATTAAATGCTCTTGTCTGCACAGAAAAAATAGATATTATTGCACTTACCGAAACGTGGATGAATGTAGAAAATAGAGAACTATTAGCTGAATATCAAATATATGGATTTAAACTATTTCACACAGATAGATATATTAGACGAGGAGGTGGAGTAGCCATATATGTTAGGGATAATTTGAAATGTAGTCTCAAAGAGGGAATCAAAACAGAGCCACACACAGAAACTATTTGGATTGAATTAAACGAAAAAGCTAATAATATTATAATAGGAGTAATATATAGGCCACCAAATTTAGACAGAATGGAAGCAAAGCATCTATGGGATGAAATATCTAGAGCATCTAGATCTAACAGTATTTATGTCATGGGTGACTTTAATTTTAGCGGAATAAACTGGTTGAACAAAACAGGGAATAGTGAAGCAGAAGATTTTCTAGAATTAATTGACGATTGCTTTCTTACGCAACACATTAAGGAACCAACACGGGAAAATAATATTTTAGATTTAGTGTTAACTAACAGGGAAACGCAAATTAATGACATCGAAATAGGGAGTGAGCTAGGGAGCAGTGATCACAAAGAAATCAGATTTAGCATAGAATGGAATAGACCAGTAGGAGAAAATTCTGTTAAAGTGCCAGATTTTCGAAAAGCTGATTTTAATAGCCTAAGAAATTTTTTGGGTCAAATTGATTGGAAAGGCTTGGGTATGGGGTGTGGGCCGGTCTTGGAGCGAGACATGAACCCAGCGATAGGTGACTTAAATGGGGATTTCGATGTGGATTCAATATATAACTTATTTAAGAATATTCTAAACAAAGCACAGGAACGTAGTATACCATACAAATTGAATAGATCGTATACTAATGACCCAAAGTGGATAACAAAGAATTTGAAGAACCTTATAGGTAAAAAGAGAGCTTGGTACAAAAGGATTAAAAATGGGGAGGTCACTTTAGAACAGGAATTCGTACAACTGGTTAGAAATGTTAAAAAAGAGATAAGGAAAGCAAAAAGAAACTATGAAGTTCGCATAGCAGGGCAAGCAAAGACAAATCCTAAAGGGTTTTTTCAGTTATATCGTACTAAGACTAGGGAAAGGATAGGTCCATTAAAAACTGAGACAGGTCAAATAACAGATAGTGATGAAGAGATGAGTAGTATTTTTAATAAATATTTTGTATCTGTATTTACTAAAGAGGAACTTAACAATATGCCTTCAGCCGAACAAGTCTATGTGGGTGGGGACGAGGACAGGTTGACGAGTTTAGCAGTTACCAGGGAGGATGTTCTTAAACAAATAGTAAAACTCAAACCAAACAAATCCCCAGGGCCGGATGAAGTGTTTGCTAGGGTGCTTAAAGAATGCAAAGAGGAGCTTTGTGACCCACTGTCAACCATATTTAATAAATCAATAGAGTCAGGAAGAGTGCCAGAGTTTTGGAAAGTTGCTAATGTGATACCAGTTTTTAAGAAAGGAGATAGATCACTTGCGTCTAACTATCGACCAATTAGCCTAACGTCTATTGTGGGAAAGTTACTCGAATCTATAATAGCAAATAAAATTCGTCTTCATCTTGAAAAACATAAATTAATAATTGAGTCGCAACATGGTTTTATAAATGGCCGTTCATGTTTAACAAATTTGTTATCCTTTTATTCTAGCATTGTTGAGGCAGTTGATAGTGGTAAGGATTGCGATGTTGTATACCTTGACTTTAGCAAAGCTTTTGATACAGTGCCACATGAAAGACTGATTAAAAAAATAGAGTCTCATGGTATTGGGGGTGCTATATTAAGCTGGATTAGGGCATGGCTATACCAAAGGAAACAGAGAGTTAGTATAAATGGAATCAAGTCAGAGTGGGAAAATGTTGTAAGTGGAGTGCCTCAAGGCTCTGTCCTGGGACCTCTGTTGTTTATAATATATATAAATGATTTAGATTCAGGTTTGAGTAGCAACATTTGCAAATTTGCCGATGATACGAAAATCGGTAGGGAAATTAATTCGGAGGAGGACTCACTATCACTTCAAGTTGATCTAGATAGGGTTTTGAAATGGTCAAAGGATTGGCAGATGCAGTTTAATGCTGATAAATGTAAAGTTCTGAGGTTAGGTAATGATGATAGAGTTACAAGATACGAGCTAGATGGTGTTGTGATTGCGAAGTCGGATTGCGAAAGGGATCTGGGAGTTATGATTAGTAAGAATTTAAAACAAAAGGATCAATGCATAAATGTTCGTAATAAGGCAAATCAGACACTTGGATTTATTAATCGCAGCGTTAGTAACAAGACACCTGGTGTGGTTCTCAAGCTATATCTTGCTCTAGTTAGGCCCCATTTAGATTATGCAGTTCAGTTTTGGTCGCCATATTATAGAATGGATATAAATTCACTTGAACGTGTCCAGCGTAGGATGACTAAGTTAATTCCCCAAATTAGAAATCTTTCATATGAAGAAAGATTAACAAAGCTTAAGTTGCATTCACTGGAAAGGCGAAGAGTTAGGGGTGACATGATAGAGGTTTACAAGTGGATGAATGGACATAACCGGGGGGATATTAATAGGGTATTAAAAGTATCAACACAGGACAGAACACGAAACAATGGATATAAATTGGATAAGTTTAGATTTAGGAAAGACTTGGGTAAATACTGGTTCAGTAACAGGGTTGTTGATTTGTGGAACCAATTGCCGCGTAACATTGTGGAGGTGGGGTCCCTCGATTGTTTCAAGCACGGGTTGGACAAGTATATGAGTGGGATTGGGTGGTTATAGAATAGGAGCTGCCTCGTATGGGCCAATAGGCCTTCTGCAGTTACCTTTGTTCTTATGTTCTTATGTTTCCTTTGGTATAGCCATGCCCTAATCCAGCTTAATATAGCACCCCCAATACCATGAGACTCTATCTTTTTAATCAGTCTTTCGTGTGGCACTGTATCAAAAGCTTTGCTAAAGTCAAGGTATACAACATCGCAATCCTTACCACTATCAACTGCCTCAACAATGCTAGAATAAAAAGATAACAAATTTGTTAAACATGAACGGCCATTTATAAAACCATGTTGCGACTCAATTATTAATTTATGTTTTTCAAGATGAAGACGAATTTTATTTGCTATTATAGATTCGAGTAACTTTCCCACAATAGACGTTAGGCTAATTGGTCGATAGTTAGACGCAAGTGATCTATCTCCTTTCTTAAAAACTGGTATCACATTAGCAACTTTCCAAAACTCTGGCACTCTGCCTGACTCTATTGAAAGACTGATTAAAAAAATAGAGTCTCATGGTATTGGGGGTGCTATATTAAGCTGGATTAGGGCATGGCTATACCAAAGGAAACAGAGAGTTAGTATAAATGGAATCAAGTCAGAGTGGGAAAATGTTGTAAGTGGAGTGCCTCAAGGCTCTGTCCTGGGACCTCTGTTGTTTATAATATATATAAATGATTTAGATTCAGGTTTGAGTAGCAACATTTGCAAATTTGCCGATGATACGAAAATCGGTAGGGAAATTAATTCGGAGGAGGACTCACTATCACTTCAAGTTGATCTAGATAGGGTTTTGAAATGGTCAAAGGATTGGCAGATGCAGTTTAATGCTGATAAATGTAAAGTTCTGAGGTTAGGTAATGATGATAGAGTTACAAGATACGAGCTAGATGGTGTTGTGATTGCGAAGTCGGATTGCGAAAGGGATCTGGGAGTTATGATTAGTAAGAATTTAAAACAAAAGGATCAATGCATAAATGTTCGTAATAAGGCAAATCGGACACTTGGATTTATTAATCGCAGCGTTAGTAACAAGACACCTGGTGTGGTTCTCAAGCTATATCTTGCTCTAGTTAGGCCCCATTTAGATTATGCAGTTCAGTTTTGGTCGCCATATTATAGAATGGATATAAATTCACTTGAACGTGTCCAGCGTAGGATGACTAAGTTAATTCCCCAAATTAGAAATCTTTCATATGAAGAAAGATTAACAAAGCTTAAGTTGCATTCACTGGAAAGGCGAAGAGTTAGGGGTGACATGATAGAGGTTTACAAGTGGATGAATGGACATAACCGGGGGGATATTAATAGGGTATTAAAAGTATCAACACAGGACAGAACACGAAACAATGGATATAAATTGGATAAGTTTAGATTTAGGAAAGACTTGGGTAAATACTGGTTCAGTAACAGGGTTGTTGATTTGTGGAACCAATTGCCGCGTAACATTGTGGAGGTGGGGTCCCTCGATTGTTTCGAGCGCGGGTTGGACAAGTATATGAGTGGGATTGGGTGGTTATAGAATGGGAGCTGCCTCGTATGGGCCAGTAGGCCTTCTGCAGTTACCTTTGTTCTTATGTTCTTATGTTCTTATGTTCTATTGATTTATTAAATATGGTTGACAGTGGGTCACAAAGCTCCTCTTTGCATTCTTTAAGCACCCTGGCAAACACTTCATCCGGCCCTGGGGATTTGTTTGGTTTGAGTTTTACTATTTGTTTAAGAACATCCTCCCTGGTAACTGCTAAACTCGTCAACCTGTCCTCGTCCCCACCCACATAGACTTGTTCGGCTGAAGGCATATTGTTAAGTTCCTCTTTAGTAAATACAGATACAAAATATTTATTAAAAATACTACTCATCTCATCATCACTATCTGTTATTTGACCTGTCTCAGTTTTTAATGGACCTATCCTTTCCCTAGTCTTGGTACGATATAACTGAAAAAACCCTTTAGGATTTGTCTTTGCTTGCCCTGCTATGCGAGCTTCATAGTTTCTTTTTGCTTTCTTTATCTCTTTTTTAACATTTCTAACCAGTTGTACGAATTCCTGTTCTAAAGTGACCTCCCCATTTTTAATCCTTTTGTACCAAGCTCTCTTTTTACCTATAAGGTTCTTCAAATTCTTTGTTATCCACTTTGGGTCATTAGTATTCGATCTATTCAATTTGTATGGTATACTACGTTCCTGTGCTTTGTTTAGAATATTCTTAAATAAGTTATATATTGAATCTACATCGAAATCCCCATTTAAGTCACCTATCGCTGGGTTCATGTCTCGCTCCAAGACCGGCCCACACCCCATACCCAAGACTTTCCAATCAATTTGACCCAAAAAATTTCTTAGGCTATTAAAATCAGCTTTTCGAAAATCTGGCACTTTAACAGAATTTTCTCCTACTGGTCTATTCCATTCTATGCTAAATCTGATTTCTTTGTGATCACTGCTCCCTAGCTCACTCCCTATTTCGATGTCATTAATTTGCGTTTCCCTGTTAGTTAACACTAAATCTAAAATATTATTTTCCCGTGTTGGTTCCTTAATGTGTTGCGTAAGAAAGCAATCGTCAATTAATTCTAGAAAATCTTCTGCTTCACTATTCCCTGTTTTGTTCAACCAGTTTATTCCGCTAAAATTAAAGTCACCCATGACATAAATACTGTTAGATCTAGATGCTCTAGATATTTCATCCCATAGATGCTTTGCTTCCATTCTGTCTAAATTTGGTGGCCTATATATTACTCCTATTATAATATTATTAGCTTTTTCGTTTAATTCAATCCAAATAGTTTCTGTGTGTGGCTCTGTTTTGATTCCCTCTTTGAGACTACATTTCAAATTGTCCCTAACATATATGGCTACTCCACCTCCTCGTCTAATATATCTATCTGTGTGAAATAGTTTAAATCCATTTATTTGATATTCAGCTAATAGTTCTCTATTTTCTACATTCATCCACGTTTCGGTAAGTGCAATAATATCTATTTTTTCTGTGCAGACAAGAGCATTTAATTCGTTAATTTTATTTCTTAGACTTCTACTGTTAGTGTAATATACCCTAAGTGAATTGTTATTTTGAGGCCCTTCTCTTCCCCTGATCGTTTTGCCAATTCCTTTCTCCCACAAACACATACTTTTATTACCTCCTTCCTCCAAATCAATTCCCATACCTCTATCTACTAACAGTTTAAACCCAAACAAACACCTCTAACCACTTCTTCTAACGAGTTCGCAACAGCAACAACCCCAGCTCTCGATAGATGCAC
This sequence comes from Procambarus clarkii, assembly GCF_040958095.1. Taxonomy (NCBI): domain Eukaryota; kingdom Metazoa; phylum Arthropoda; class Malacostraca; order Decapoda; family Cambaridae; genus Procambarus; species Procambarus clarkii. The sequence goes on from NC_091162.1 coordinate 33,669,779, forward strand.
CCCATCACGAGCATACATTTCATTTTTTCCATAGAAGTGTTTCCAGTTGTCTATGAAAGATATTGCATTTGATTTGCAATATCTTTCCAGCCGGCAATTGACACCAAGTGCCCTCGATATCCATTCATTTCCCACTCCCTTTCTTGGAAGAATGCCACATATGATCGGGATTCCTCCCTTGCTCTTAACTAATTCTATGGCTGTTTTATACCTCTGAATCAGTTCCTCACTCCTAACTCGACCAACATCATTTCCTCCCACGCTAATGCAAATAATGGGATTGTTCCCATTACCAGCCATAATATCATTCATGTTGTTTATAATATCACCAATGCCAGCTCCGGGATAGCAAACCCTTAACCTGTTCCCCCTATCTCTAGCACAAAACGTTCTATCCAAATACCTTATCTGGGAATCTTTGTTGTTACATGATCTTTGTTGTTACTGTATTACTGTATTAAGCACCATTCGCTCCAATGTTTCACACATGCAACTGGTCAGAGACGGCACGAACAACAAGTTGCTTAGGCCTTGATATATGCTTCTTGTCTTATGAATTGATGCTCTAATATTTACATAGTTGTGTATAATTGTATTTAATCACAGGTATGCATTAGTGCATACATTTCCAGGTTAAGTATTCTTGACTACAAGTGATTGTACAGGTTGTTGCGTGTCAACAGGTACAGGGATCCCTCTATGTGCTGGCTGTAGGACTGTGTATAGCTGTGCTGTGTCTCGGAGCCGAACTGCTGTTCTACAGGTGCAACAGCCAACACCTCAGCGCACATCTGGTCACCTCACCAACCACAGCTCCAACACAGCATTAAAAATCTCAACAGAGAACAAATGTTCTTAACACAGTATTTCGACGAACACACACTGAGGTGAAACACCCCAGGATGGTCAGCTCTGTACACACCCCAGGATGGTCAGCTCTGTACACACCCCAGGATGGTCAGCTCTGTACACACCCCAGGATGGTCAGCTCTGTACACACCCCAGGATGGTCAGCTCTGTACACACCCCAGGATGGTCAGCTCTGTACACACCCCAGGATGGTCAGCTCTGTACACACCCCAGGATGGTCAGCTCTGTACACACCCCAGGATGGTCAGCTCTGTACACACCCCAGGATGGTCAGCTCTGTACACACCCCAGGATGGTCAGCTCTGTACACACCCCAGGATGGTCAGCTCTGTACACACCCCAGGATGGTCAGCTCTGTTCTCATCTAGGCTGTTTATTAATTAAATAGTTTACTCATTATCTTATCCTAAAACTAGCCAGGAGCTTACATGGCAATAATTATTTATACGCCTGGCAGTGAAGCAAGATCAACTCCTCCAGACTCCATGTATTCACTTTATCTGCTTGCAACATATTCTATTTCATTTAAAAGACCACCCTATTCATAACACTCCTCCCCACTCGAAGAAAAATAAATTGTGACTACTTGAAAAGTAGGTATAGTTTTCAGAGGATGCAGAATATACATAATATTTTGTCAACAAAATAATTACATAAATAATACATGATTCAAAATAGTTCTAATAGAACTCAGAAAATCATTAGAATCTCTGTCAAAGTCATTTTTATCCACTATTGGCACCCTGAACAGTGCATCTGCATTAAACATTATTTTACTTGGTAGATATTATATTTAAGTTGCATTATATAGTTCTTTTAAAGTCCTATATATATAATGCCCATTTTAAAGTTTTCTTATTTTTTCCATTCATTTGATTAATAAAAACAAGGGGATTTTGGTCAGTATATACTTTAACTATATTAGAAGTTAAATAAATTTCAAAATTTGTCACTGCCAACACTAAGGCTAAAGCTTCTCCTTCCACAACTGAGTAAATACACTAATCTTTAGTGAATTTATAAGAATAATGGTGCATAAGATGATCTATGTGATCATCATCAATATGAAATAAGAATGCACCTGACACATATATATGTAGTTTAAAAGGTTTATTAAATAAGCACTAAATAAGCAGATTATAATTTACCCTTCAACTTACCAAGAGCTTCCTTTCACTCTTGTGACCACTTAAATTTCACTTTCTTTTTGAGTAAATTTGTGCAATAATAAGGGTAGGTCACAAGTTCTCTCACCAAATTTAATTTGATGTGTGCGGGTATGAATCGGGCTCGATTCCAGAAACAAGCCTTCATTAAAGATCGCTTGATTAGTTTCACATGTTGCAGAAATATGTGGGGAGCAATAATGGTGAAAGGGTATTGACATAAAGACAGCTCTCTTTTCAACAATAATAATTTATTCATAAAAGAACTAATTCAAATATAACAAACAATCCTGACGTTAGGTTAATTAATTAATTTAATTAATTATATAAATTATCACTTTCGCGAGCCTTGGACACAAGAGGGAGTCCGTCGGGGGTCACTTGACGCCTACCGTGTGTTAGTGTTGGACATCTTTTTATGTCCGACGAAAAAATATTTCTATAAAACTCAATTCTTATCCGATCGACTTGGGGATAGTATCAACGTGTTTGCCATAAAATTTACGTTTTCTTTAGTAGCCACAAAGCCTATTTGGGAGAACAGCATTGTGTCGTATCATCGAAGTAGAACTATTGTAGATCGCCGATGTGCTGTAACAGATAACACTTTGCCCACTTCCCACACTCTTGCGGGTGGGCCGCGATCATCATTCTTCATTTATATGCATATGTCCGTGTAGGGAATTTTATTGCAATCTCAAAGATACCAAATTTAACGCTGTAGGACAAGTGTGGAATTGACAACCCTGAAAAGAATGGAAACATCTCATCGCTGTTTTGAGCTCACGCACTAACTCAGGGCTAGTGATCCACATATTTTCTTTATTGGTAGTGGTTTAAATCACAGTTTGGTGACATTTTATACATATGTTCTTGTAGAACATTCTATTGCGAACTCATTGGTAAAAAAAATGAAATCTGTATATCGAAAATTAAGATCAGGACAGTGAAAAGAGTATACACTTTTTAGTGTTTCCGCTCGATCGCCCGCAAACGCCGAGAGTACATTGCGCTAACTTTTCCTCGTTCGCCAGGTGCACTTAGGCGCGCGAAAGTGTTGTCTTTCAGTGGCACGTTAAAGATAGCTTAGCAAACAAAAGAGTTTAGCACAGACTTGTGTCTAATACCACTCACAGTTTAACAACAAACTCCTGTCTGTTGTCGCTTCGGGCTGAATAAATTGAACTTACTGAACAATCAAAGTACTCACTTAGGATGCAAATTGCAAAACTGAAACACTAGCGATGAGTTGCAATTCAATTACAATATCCAGGTGGGTTAATGAGACAACTCCAGTAACCCCCTGTCAATTACGTTAACACTTCATATCCAAAGACGATAATCGAAACAAATGTTTAAGTCAATTACACTATATGACCTCAATGATTAATTACATTAATTAACTGCTAACTGTCAGTCAGTAGCAAAGCATTCCACGTTAATCACAAACGTGTCTTGCAGGCACCCAAACAAGTCACAACAATAATACGTAAGCCATAATTTCACAATAACTTGACTCATCAAACATTCAGTAAGTAATTACATTAATTACTGTTAAACCGACAGATAATTAATCGAAAACTAATTTCGATAAATAACACTGCCATTCTTGGCAGCTTGCAAAACAAATCTATGTGTGAATTCACCTTGATTATATTAATTACCCATAATTTACTTGAGCAATTAATTAACTGTTAAACGGACAGCTAATTAAACAGAACGCATTCCGTTAAATACTGTCATAAGAACATAAGAACATAAGAACAAAGGCAACTGCAGAAGGCCTATTGGCCCATACGAGGCAGCTCCTATTTATAACCACCCAATCCCACTCATATACATGTCCAACCCGCGCTTGAAACAATCGAGGGACCCCACCTCCACAATGTTACGCGGCAATTGGTTCCACAAATCAACAACCCTGTTACTGAACCAGTATTTACCCAAGTCTTTCCTAAATCTAAACTTATCCAATTTATACCCATTGTTTCGTGTTCTGTCTTGTGTTGATACTTTTAATACCCTTTTAATATCCCCTTTGTTATGTCCATTCACCCATTTGTAAACCTCTATCATGTCACCCCTAACTCTTCGCCTTTCCAGTGAATGCAACTTAAGCTTTGTTAATCTTTCTTCATATGAAAGATTTCTAATTTGGGGAATTAACTTAGTCATCCTACGCTGGACACGTTCAAGTGAATTTATATCCATTCTATAATATGGCGACCAAAACTGAACTGCATAATCTAAATGGGGCCTAAATAGAGCAAGATATTTAAAACAAAAGGATCAATGCATAAATGTTCGTAATAAGGCAAATCGGACACTTGGATTTATTAATCGCAGCGTTAGTAACAAGACACCTGGTGTGGTTCTCAAGCTATATCTTGTTACAAAACAAGTCACAACCAAAAGGCTTAACAATCCCTGGCTTACAAAGGGAATACTTAAATCTATTAATAAAAAACATGACCTTGAGAAGAAGTATAGGTTAGGAATTGTCTCCAAAGAATTCTCAAAGAATTACTCATTATTGCTATCTAAGATAATTAGACGAGCCAAAACTAAATACTACGAAGATAAATTTACCCAAATAAAGAGCAACATTAAACAAACTTGGAGCACAATTTCACAAATATTGGGATCAAAGAAGTCTTTAAATAACAAACCGACTCTCCTGTCTAATAACGATGGTCAGCTTTCAGCCTCTGATTCTGCTATTGAGTTCAATAGGCTCTTCTCTTCCATTGGTTCATCCCTTGCAAATGATATTCCATCTTCCAGTACTGACATTAAGGACTATCTTACAGATAACTATCCACAGTCTCTGTACCTAAAGCCTACTAATTCCACTGACGTCAATGAGATAATCCTTTCCCTTAAAACCAAGTCTGGTGCCCTTGAGGAGATACCAACTTTAATTTACAAAAAAGCCTCCAGATCTTTAGCCCCTGCTATTGCTTTGCTCTTCAACAAGTCACTTGAACTCCAAACCTTTCCAGATATTCTAAAAAAAAGCGAGAGTAACGCCTGTCCACAAATGTGGTGATCTCACAGATGTTAACAACTACAGACCTATACCAATCATAAGAACATAAGAACATAAGAACAAAGGTAACTGCAGAAGGCCTATTGGCCCATACGAGGCAGCTCCTATTCTATAACCACCCAATCCCACTCATATACTTGTCCAACCCGTGCTTGAAACAATCGAGGGACCCCACCTCCACAATGTTACGCGGCAATTTGTTCCACAAATCAACAACCCTGTTACTGAACCAGTATTTACCCAAGTCTTTCCTAAATCTAAACTTATCCAATTTATATCCATTGTTTCGTGTTCTGTCCTGTGTTGATACTTTTAATACCCTATTAATATCCCCCCGGTTATGTCCATTCATCCACTTGTAAACCTCTATCATGTCACCCCTAACTCTTCGCCTTTCCAGTGAATGCAACTTAAGCTTTGTTAATCTTTCTTCATATGAAAGATTTCTAATTTGGGGAATTAACTTAGTCATCCTACGCTGGACACGTTCAAGTGAATTTATATCCATTCTATAATATGGCGACCAAAACTGAACTGCATAATCTAAATGGGGCCTAACTAGAGCAAGATATAGCTTGAGAACCACACGAGGTGTCTTGTTACTAACGCTGCGATTAATAAATCCAAGTGTCCGATTTGCCTTATTACGAACATTTATGCATTGATCTTTTTGTTTTAAATTCTTACTAATCATAACTCCCAGATCCCTTTCGCAATCCGACTTCGCAATCACAACACCATCTAGCTCGTATCTTGTAACTCTATCATCATTACCTAACCTCAGAACTTTACATTTATCAGCATTAAACTGCATCTGCCAATCCTTTGACCATTTCAAAACCCTATCTAGATCAACTTGAAGTGATAGTGAGTCCTCCTCCGAATTAATTTCCCTACCGATTTTCGTATCATCGGCAAATTTGCAAATGTTGCTACTCAAACCTGAATCTAAATCATTTATATATATTATAAACAACAGAGGTCCCAGGACTATTATAAACAACAAACAATCCTGCCAAACTTGTCAAAAATTTTTGAAAAACTAATCTATAAGCAGCTTTACTCATATCTAGCCAAACTCAATATACTTAGCCCTTGCCAATATGGCTTCAGACCCAAAAAAAGCACTAACGATGCACTTATTAGTATGCTTAACTCGATTCATACAGCTCTTGATAAAAATGAGTTCCCTGTTGGGTTATTTGTGGACCTGCGTAAAGCTTTTGATACTGTCAACCACCAAAACCTTCTTCTTAAATTACATCATTATGGAGTCAGAGGACACTCCCTACAATACCTCAAATCCTACCTTACTGACAGGCTCCAATATGTTTCTGTGAATAATACAATTTCTCCCACCCTACCCATCAACATTGGTGTTCCTCAGGGCAGCATACTTGGCCCTCTCCTCTTTCTCATCTACATTAATGACCTTCCAAATGCCTCACAACACCTCAAACCAATTCTATTTGCTGACGACACAACCTTCATTTACCCCAGTCCTGATCCCCTTGCTCTAAATGCCACAGTAAATACTGAGCTAAATAAAGTCCATCTTTGGCTAACTGCCAACAAACTCACCCTTAACATTGACAAAACTTTCTATATTCTGTTTGGCAATAAATCCTCTAATCAAATAAATCTCAAAATAAACAATACCCAAATTTGTAACAAATTAGATGGCAAATTCCTTGGCATTCTCATTGACCACAAGCTGAATTTCTAGGGACACATTCTAAACATATAAAAAAAAGTTTCAAAAACTGTGGGCATTCTTTCTAAGATCAGATATTATGTACCACGCCCTGCCCTGGTGACTCTCTATTACTCCCTTATCTATCCATATCTCAACTATGGTATTTGTGCTTGGGGCTCTACTTACGTCCTCTAATTACTCAACACAAAGCTGCTATTAGGACAATATCCAACTCTGGCCCCAGACATCACTCGGTACCCCTACTCAAATCTCTGAATATGTTAGACATTAAGTCACTGCACATTCTCTCATGTGTATTATACATATATAAAACGCTAAACTATAATGCCAATCCTGATCTCAAAAGCTTCATAGAAGGTTGTAACAGAACCCATGAGCACCACACCAGAAATAAATACAGTTTTGATATTCCTAGAGTACGACTTAATCAAACCAGAAATGCTCTACAAATCAAGGGGCCCAGAATGTGGAATGACCTTCCCGACCATGTTAAAGACTGTACCTCTCTCAACCAGTTTAAGTTAAAAACGAAGCTATACCTAATAAATTCCCTGTAACCTACCTTACCCTTCAATTGTCAACCAATGTCTGTTTTTCTTTAAGGAGCGCTGTTTGTCGACATATTTGTATTTGTACTGCTTTTTCATCTATGTTTTCATTTCTTGTTTTCATTCTACTCATTATGCTCAATTAGTATTAAGCTTGTCATTTAAGTTTATCATGCCCGAAACGCTTTGCGTAATAGTGGCTTTAGGCATTGTATGTACTAGCTCTACCTATAAGTCAACCAATCTTTGTAAAAATTTATTGTATGTATGTACCTTACCTAAATAAACATTTTATTTTTTTTTATTTTTTTTTTTATTTTAACAGCAACAACCCCAGCTCTCGATAGATGCACTCCATCACGAGCATACATTCCATTTCTTCCATAGAAGTGTTCCCAGTTGTCTATGAAAGATATTGCATTTGATTTGCAATATCTTTCCAGCCGGCAATTGACACCAAGTGCCCTCGATATCCATTCATTTCCTACTCCCTTTCTTGGAAGAATGCCACATATGATCGGGATTCCTCCCCTGCTCCTAACTAATTCAATGGCTGTCCTGAATCTCTGTATTAGTTCCTCACTTCTAACTCGTCCAACATCATTACCCCCTGCACTAATACAAATAATGGGTTTGTTTCCATTTCCTGTCATAATATCATTCATGTTTCCAACAATATCACCAATTCCAGCTCCCGGATAGCAAACCCTTAATCTGTTCCCCCTATCTCTGGCACAAAACGTACTGTCTAAATACCTCACCTGGGAATCTCCCACAACCAAAATTCGCTTCGATTCTCCCTTTTCCTTTCGAGCAGTTTGAGGGACCTGCGCTTCAATGCTCCTCGTTACTTTGTCTTTGCCACCTCGTTGAACAACAGGTTCAACACAGCACTCGTCCTCTAATACGTCAAATGCGTTAAAAGTCCTTAGGTGTAGGCTATTAGTTGTCGGTTTTGCCAAGGTCTTCTGGAAGGAAGATTTGAAGATCTGGTTTTGCCAAGGTCTTCTTAAGACCCCTGTCTTTCACAACTTGCCAAGACGAGGACTTCTTAATACTGGTCTCGTCAGTCCTTCTTAATGAGGTCCCGACAACACTGGCCTCCTCCTTCGTTTCCTCCCGACGTCGTAGCCGTCGTACCTCCTCCCGCAAGGAATCCATCTCTGCTCTCAGAGCTCCAACCAGACTCACCAAATCTTTTACTAATCCTTCCATTATTGCAATAATAATGGTTTTAGAATCGGAGCTCCAGCTAACACAACCTCTCACTGTGACTGTCGCTCACGACAGTCTCATCAACACTGTGAATTCACCTTGATGATGTTAATTACCCCCTAATGAACTTGAAAGACTAATTAATGTTACACGGACAGATAACTACATGAGAACGTCTTACGTCACTCAATCACTGTTGTCCCCCACAGCAGTGCAGAACAACCAGATGAAATGAAACTATGTGAAATTACTTTGATGATGTTAATTACCCAAAAGTAACTTGAATGATTAATTACCGTCCTACGGACAGATAGCTAATCCTGAACGAATGTACGTTTGTGGGGGAAAACCTGACTCCAATAACTAGTAATTCAATATATACTTCGATAGCTATGAAGGACCACCACTTTTTGAGAAAAAGTGGAAAACAAAATAAGACAATGGAAAACTGATCCCAAGAACTAGTGTCCTATGGATCTTAGTGAAACTGTTTTTCTGATATAAATGGAGTCAAATTAACTTACACAAAATTGGGGGGTTACATGCTAAAAGATTAATACATCCCTAGCATTATTCTGGTGCTGGTTCTTCACCAGAGTAAATAAAATATGAAAGTAAATAAGGTTGATTATATAATATTAATTGGAGGTAAATGCTCCTCAATATACTACTGAAATGTTGAACAGTATCAGTGACATTAGTGACAGATGTAATAGGACCCATTATCACCACACCAGAAATAAATATCTCTTTGATATCCCCAGAGTTAAACTTAATCTGTGTAAACACTCTATGCAAATAAAGGGACCCAGTTTATGGAACTCACTCCCTACTGAATTGAAAAGCTGTCCAACTTTTACATCATTCAAAATCAATACTAAAAAGTACCTAATTTCATCTTCATAGTTTTTCACTTTTTGCCTTAAAATTGCACTGTATCTATTGCTACCCAATCTCCCAACCTTTATGTTCCCAATTTGAACATCTTTACCATTGTGATCATTGCTGTCTTCTTATATGTGCTGCCAATCTGCTGTATGGTGTTTATAAATCTTGTTTATCTGTATCTTTTGCTACCCAGTCTCCCAATCTTTATGTACCCAATCTGAACATCTTTACCATTGTGATCATTGCTGTCTTATATGTGCTGTCAATCTGCTGTATGGTGTCTATTAATCTTGTTTAAATTACTAATCAAGCTGTCAATGTAATCAATCAGAGCTTTAATTTAACAATGTGCTTTAATATACTTACTAAGCTCTCTCATCTCATTTTTCTCTTGCAATGTATCTTTATCATTTATCAATTCTGATTGAAATTACCTACTTAAAATTATCTGCTAGATTAAGGACCTGCCCGAAACACTGCGCGTACTAGTGGCTTTACAAGAATGTAAATACTGTACTATCCAATGTATTCTCTCAAACCCAATGTACCTTCTTGTATATATATAAATAAAATAAAATAATAAAATCAGTACATCAATGGGTTAGTATAATTGATCTCCTTGAGAGATCACTACTGTAACTACAGAGTTATTGCTACAGATAAAAAGGGACAGCTTAGCTGTAAATCTAGTGAGGTGTAATCAGTTGCTACGCTCCACCGACGACGTGTTGCATAGGGCAAATTGTTGCACGGAACGGCGGGAAGCCTAACACCTCGGTTGGCGTCGCCTTGGTACTGAAAGGCAATTACATTGTAGAAATCTTCTACATAATAAGTAACTACAAATAAATCCTAAATCATGAGGATAACTGTAGGAAATTTCAGCCAATATCTGTGCAATTTATATTCAAGCACTATAAATTTCTTCTAGAGAGAAATAATAAAATAATCATCTATTTAGATTGTAAAATCACTCAAGACACGTACGGGATTTGTTTGTTTGTTCTACGGCCTAACGACAACTAGCCTAAATGTTAATTGTGGCCACATAATAACAAAAAGGTAAACCTAGCTGCCGAGCCGCGTGTCCGTTGATGTGGAGACTTGAGCAATTCTTCGTCCTCCAGCTGCTGCTTGAAAGACGTTGACTTTGGAATTGCTCATATGCTAGTCTGGGACACGGCTATTGTGCCAGGTAACGTGGCACCGCTCTACTGGTCGTTGGAGCGAAATAAATGGGATAAAAACGTAGCTCTGCTACACGCTGACAATGGCGTCCGCGTCGTGCTCTCTCGTTCTCTCGTGTCTAGTGACGCTCTCCCGTCTTCCTCCTCTTCCTCATTGCGCATGCGCGGCTCTCGATAGTCATCTCGAGCGTAAATGTATATGTATATATCGCAATTGACTAAGGAAGGAAGAGGTAGTGACGAGTATTAATATCACATTAAATTCTTCTGTGATAACATAGAATTTCTCTTAACATAAATTGACATATTAAAGTTGTGCAGCCAATCGAGAAATTTTAAAGTAAAATCATTTACATCAAAGTAATTTCCTCTAGATTGTTTGATATCAACTAAATAAGGGAGTTCCAGTAAGTAGTAGTATACTACAAAATTAAACTTATTAGTAAGTAACTAATTTTAGTAAAGGAAATGATAAACTGGACTCTTGTTATAAATTCAACTAAATGTGGAGAGAATTCATGTTACTGCCTGTCGTTCCTCACGTCGTCACTCTCACTAGCAAGAATCTGGCATAATGTGTAATTAAATCATGATAATGATTAAATCTACAAGTTAGTAATTTTAGTAACTACTTGTGGTTAATACAAAGGTTCCATAAAATACAAAGATGTATAAAACTGTTGGTTATTTCCAAGAACGTTAACTCAACAGAGCCGTCACTCTCGACAACTATGGTTAATCACGCTAAATTAACTTAGGAATTAATTACGGTCAACCGGACAGGTAATTAAATTCAGTACGACTTCGTTAACTCAATCTGCCTCTCACGACAGCCCTCGTCAAACTTTGGGAATTCCCTTGGTGACGTTAATTACCCCTAATTAACTCTCACTGATTTCTTAATTGACCAATTAAAGATTTCACCAAGTCCTTGTTACACAGAGAAGCAAAACACGGGTTACACAGCTCAGCAACAATATAAATATATAAACCACTACCCAGTATCACACACAACACCACTACCCAGTATCACACACAACACCACTACCCAGTATCACACACAACACTACTACCCAGTATCACACACAACACCACTACCCAGTATCACACACAAACACCACTACCCAGTATCACACACAACACCACTACCCAGTATCACACACAACACCACTACCCAGTATCACACACAACACCACTACCCAGTATCACACACAACACCACTACCCAGTATCACACACAACACCACTACCCAGTATCACACACAACACCACTACCCAGTATCACACAACACCACTACCCAGTATCACACACAACACCACTACCCAGTATCACACACAACACCACTACCCAGTATCACACACAACACCACTACCCAGTATCACACACAACACCACTACCCAGTATCACACACAACACCACTACCCAGTATCACACACACACCACTACCCAGTATCACACACAACACCACTACCCAGTATCACACACAACACCACTACCCAGTATCACACACAACACCACTACCAGTATCACACACAACACCACTACCCAGTATCACACACAACACCACTACCCAGTATCACACACAACACCACTACCCAGTATCACACACAACACCACTACCCAGTATCACACACAACACCACTACCCAGTATCACACACAACACCACTACCCAGTATCACACACAACACCACTACCCAGTATCACACACAACACCACTACCCAGTATCACACACAACACCACTACCCAGTATCACACACAACACCACTACCCAGTATCACACACAACACCACTACCCAGTATCACACACAACACCACTACCCAGTATCACACACAACACCACTACCCAGTATCACACACAACACCACTACCCAGTATCACACACAACACCACTACCCAGTATCACACACAACACCACTACCCAGTATCACACACAACACCACTACCCAGTATCACACACAACACCACTACCCAGTATCACACACAACACCACTACCCAGTATCACACACAACACCACTACCCAGTATCACACACAACACCACTACCCAGTATCACACACAACACCACTACCCAGTATCACACACAACACCACTACCCAGTATCACACACAACACCACTACCCAGTATCACACACAACACCACTACCCAGTATCACACACAACACCACTACCCAGTATCACACACAACACCACTACCCAGTATCACACACAACACCACTACCCAGTATCACACACAACACCACTACCCAGTATCACACACAACACCACTACCCAGTATCACACACAACACCACTACCCAGTATCACACACAACACCACTACCCAGTATCACACACAACACCACTACCCAGTATCACACACAACACCACTACCCAGTATCACACACAACACCACTACCCAGTATCACACACAACACCACTACCCAGTATCACACACAACACCACTACCCAGTATCACACACAACCCACTACCCAGTATCACACACAACACCACTACCCAGTATCACACACAACACCACTACCCAGTATCACACACAACACCACTACCCAGTATCACACACAACACCACTACCCAGTATCACACACAACACCACTACCCAGTATCACACACAACACCACTACCCAGTATCACACACAACACCACTACCCAGTATCACACACAACACCACTACCCAGTATCACACACAACACCACTACCCAGTATCACACACAACACCACTACCCAGTATCACACACAACACCACTACCCAGTATCACACACAACACCACTACCCAGTATCACACACAAACACCACTACCAGTATCACACACAACACCACTACCCAGTATCACACACAACACCACTACCCAGTATCACACACAACACCACTACCCAGTATCACACACAACACCACTACCCAGTATCACACACACACCACTACCCAGTATCACACACAACACCACTACCCAGTATCACACACAACACCACTACCCAGTATCACACACAACACCACTACCCAGTATCACACACAACACCACTACCCAGTATCACACACAACACCACTACCCAGTATCACACACAACACCACTACCCAGTATCACACACAACACCACTACCCAGTATCACACACAACACCACTACCCAGTATCACACACAACACCACTACCCAGTATCACACACAACACCACTACCCAGTATCACACACAACACCACTACCCAGTATCACACACAACACCACTACCCAGTATCACACACAACACCACTACCCAGTATCACACACAACACCACTACCCAGTATCACACACAACACCACTACCCAGTATCACACACAACACCACTACCCAGTATCACACACAACACCACTACCCAGTATCACACACAACACCACTACCCAGTATCACACACAACACCACTACCCAGTATCACACACAACACCACTACCCAGTATCACACACAACACCACTACCCAGTATCACACACAACACCACTACCCAGTATCACACACAACACCACTACCCAGTATACACACAACACCACTACCCAGTATCACACACAACACCACTACCCAGTATCACACACAACACCACTACCCAGTATCACACACAACACCACTACCCAGTATCACACACAACACCACTACCCAGTATCACACACAACACCACTACCCAGTATCACACACAACACCACTACCCAGTATCACACACAACACCACTACCCAGTATCACACACACCACTACCCAGTATCACACACAACACCACTACCCAGTATCACACACAACACCACTACCCAGTATCACACACAACACCACTACCCAGTATCACACACAACACCACTACCCAGTATCACACACAACACCACTACCCAGTATCACACACAACACCACTACCCAGTATCACACACAACACCACTACCCAGTATCACACACAACACCACTACCCAGTATCACACACAACACCACTACCCAGTATACACACAACACCACTACCCAGTATCACACACAACACCACTACCCAGTATCACACACAACACCACTACCCAGTATCACACACAACACCACTACCCAGTATCACACACAACACCACTACCCAGTATCACACACAACACCACTACCAGTATCACACACAACCCACTACCCAGTATCACACACACAACACCACTACCCAGTATCACACACAACACCACTACCCAGTATCACACACAACACCACTACCCAGTATCACACCAACACCACTACCCAGTATCACACACAACACCACTACCCAGTATCACACACACACACCACTACCCAGTATCACACACAACACCACTACCCAGTATCACACACAACACCACTACCCAGTATCACACACAACACCACTACCCAGTATCACACACAACACCACTACCCAGTATCACACACAACACCACTACCCAGTATCACACACAACACCACTACCCAGTATCACACACAACACCACTACCCAGTATCACACACAACACCACTACCCAGTATCACACACAACACCACTACCCAGTATCACACACAACACCACTACCCAGTATCACACACAACACCACTACCCAGTATCACACACAACACCACTACCCAGTATCACACACACAACACCACTACCCAGTATCACACACAACACCACTACCCAGTATCACACACAACACCACTACCCAGTATCACACACAACACCACTACCCAGTATCACACACACAACACCACTACCCAGTATCACACACAACACCACTACCCAGTATCACACACAACACCACTACCCAGTATCACACACAACACCACTACCCAGTATCACACACAACACCACTACCCAGTATCACACACACAACGCCACTACCCAGTATCACACACAACACCACTACCCAGTATCACACACAACACCACTACCCAGTATCACACACAACACCACTACCCAGTATCACACACAACACCACTACCCAGTATCACACACAACACCACTACCCAGTATCACACACAACACCACTACCCAGTATCACACACAACACCACTACCCAGTATCACACACAACACCACTACCCAGTATCACACACAACACCACTACCCAGTATCACACACAACACCACTACCCAGTATCACACACAACACCACTACCCAGTATCACACACACAACACCACTACCCAGTATCACACACACAACACCACTACCCAGTATCACACACACAACACCACTACCCAGTATCACACACACAACACCACTACCCAGTATCACACACACAACACCACTACCCAGTATCACACACAACACCACTACCCAGTATCACACACAACACCACTACCCAGTATCACACACACAACACCACTACCCAGTATCACACACACAACACCACTACCCAGTATCACACACACAACACCACTACCCAGTATCACACACAACACCACTACCCAGTATCACACACACACCACTACCCAGTATCACACACACAACACCACTACCCAGTATCACACACACACACCACTACCCAGTATCACACACAACACCACTACCCAGTATCACACACAACACCACTACCCAGTATCACACACACACCTCTACCCAGTATCACACACACAACACCACTACCCAGTATCACACACACAACACCACTACCCAGTATCACACACACAACACCACTACCCAGTATCACACACACAACACCACTACCCAGTATCACACACACACCACTACCCAGTATCACACACACAACACCACTACCCAGTATCACACACAACACCACTACCCAGTATCACACACACAACACCACTACCCAGTATCACACACACACCACTACCCAGTATCACACACACAACACCACTACCCAGTATCACACACACAACACCACTACCCAGTATCACACACACAACACCACTACCCAGTATCACACACACAACACCACTACCCAGTATCACACACACAACACCACTACCCAGTATCACACACACAACACCACTACCCAGTATCACACACACAACACCACTACCCAGTATCACACACACAACACCACTACCCAGTATCACACACACAACACCACTACCCAGTATCACACACACAACACACTACCCAGTATCACACACACAACACCACTACCCAGTATCACACACACAACACCACTACCCAGTATCACACACACAACACCACTACCCAGTATCACACACACAACACCACTACCCAGTATCACACACACAACACCACTACCCAGTATCACACACACAACACCACTACCCAGTATCACACACCAACACCACTACCCAGTATCACACACACAACACCACTACCCAGTAACACACACAACACCACTACCCAGTATCACACACACAACACCACTACCCAGTATCACACACACAACACCACTACCCAGTATCACACACACAACACTACCCAGTATCACACACACAACACCACTACCCAGTATCACACACACAACACCACTACCCAGTATCACACACACAACACCACTACCCAGTATCACACACACAACACCACTACCCAGTATCACACACACAACACCACTACCCAGTATCACACACACAACACCACTACCCAGTATCACACACACAACACCACTACCCAGTATCACACACACAACACCACTACCCAGTATCACACACACAACACCACTACCCAGTATCACACACACAACACCACTACCCAGTATCACACACACAACACCACTACCCAGTATCACACACACAACACCACTACCCAGTATCACACACAACACCACTACCCAGTATCACACACAACACCACTACCCAGTATCACACACACAACACCACTACCCAGTATCACACACACACCACACTACCCAGTATCACACACACAACACCACTACCCAGTATCACACACAACACCACTACCCAGTATCACACACACACACCACTACCCAGTATCACACACACAACACCACTACCCAGTATCACACACACAACACCACTACCCAGTATCACACACACAACACCACTACCCAGTATCACACACAAACACCACTACCCAGTATCACACACACAACACCACTACCCAGTATCACACACACAACACCACTACCCAGTATCACACACACAACACCACTACCCAGTATCACACACACACCACTACCCAGTATCACACACACACCACTACCCAGTATCACACACAACACCACTACCCAGTATCACACACACACAACTACCCAGTATCACACACAACACCACTACCCAGTATCACACACAACACCACTACCCAGTATCACACACAACACCACTACCCAGTATCACACACAACACCACTACCCAGTATCACACACAACACCACTACCCAGTATCACACACAACACCACTACCCAGTATCACACACAACACCACTACCCAGTATCACACACACACCACACTACCCAGTATCACACACAACACCACTACCCAGTATCACACACAACACCACTACCCAGTATCACACACAACACCACTACCCAGTATCACACACAACACCACTACCCAGTATCACACACAACCCACTACCCAGTATCACACACAACACCACTACCCAGTATCACACACAACACCACTACCCAGTATCACACACAACACCACTACCCAGTATCACACACAACACCACTACCCAGTATCACACACAACACCACTACCCAGTATCACACACAACACCACTACCCAGTATCACACACAACACCACTACCCAGTATCACACACAACACCACTACCCAGTATCACACACAACACCACTACCCAGTATCACACACACAACACCACTACCCAGTATCACACACACACACCACTACCCAGTATCACACACACAACACCACTACCCAGTATCACACACACAACACCACTACCCAGTATCACACACAACACCACTACCCAGTATCACACACAACACCACTACCCAGTATCACACACACACACCACTACCCAGTATCACACACACAACACCACTACCCAGTATCACACACACAACACCACTACCCAGTATCACACACAACACCACTACCCAGTATCACACACACACACCACTACCCAGTATCACACACACAACACCACTACCCAGTATCACACACACAACACCACTACCCAGTATCACACACAACACCACTACCCAGTATCACACACAACACCACTACCCAGTATCACACACAACACCACTACCCAGTATCACACACAACACCACTACCAGTATCACACACACACCACTACCCAGTATCACACACAACACCACTACCCAGTATCACACACAACACCACTACCCAGTATCACACACAACACTACCCAGTATCACACACACCACTACCCAGTATCACACACAACACCACTACCCAGTATCACACACAACACCACTACCCAGTATCACACACAA
This sequence comes from Procambarus clarkii, assembly GCF_040958095.1. Classification (NCBI taxonomy): domain Eukaryota; kingdom Metazoa; phylum Arthropoda; class Malacostraca; order Decapoda; family Cambaridae; genus Procambarus; species Procambarus clarkii. Next base: position 33,688,742 of record NC_091162.1, read on the forward strand.
CACCACTACCCAGTATCACACACAACACCACTACCCAGTATCACACACACACACCACTACCCAGTATCACACACAACACCACTACCCAGTATCACACACAACACCACTACCCAGTATCACACACAACACCACTACCCAGTATCACACACAACACCACTACCCAGTATCACACACAACACCACTACCCAGTATCACACACAACACCACTACCCAGTATCACACACAACACCACTACCCAGTATCACACACAACACCACTACCCAGTATCACACACAACACCACTACCCAGTATCACACACAACACCACTACCCAGTATCACACACAACACCACTACCCAGTATCACACACAACACCACTACCCAGTATCACACACAACACCACTACCCAGTATCACACACACACCACTACCCAGTATCACACACAACACCACTACCCAGTATCACACACAACACCACTACCCAGTATCACACACAACACCACTACCCAGTATCACACACAACACCACTACCCAGTATCACACACAACACCACTACCCAGTATCACACACAACACCACTACCCAGTATCACACACAACACCACTACCCAGTATCACACACAACACCACTACCCAGTATCACACACAACACCACTACCCAGTATCACACACAACACCACTACCCAGTATCACACACAACACCACTACCCAGTATCACACACAACACCACTACCCAGTATCACACACAACACCACTACCCAGTATCACACACAACACCACTACCCAGTATCACACACAACACCACTACCCAGTATCACACACAACACCACTACCCAGTATCACACACAACACCACTACCCAGTATCACACACAACACCACTACCCAGTATCACACACAACACCACTACCCAGTATCACACACAACACCACTACCCAGTATCACACACAACACCACTACCCAGTATCACACACAACACCACTACCCAGTATCACACACAACACCACTACCCAGTATCACACACAACACCACTACCCAGTATCACACACAACACCACTACCCAGTATCACACACAACACCACTACCCAGTATCACACACAACACACTACCCAGTATCACACACAACACCACTACCCAGTATCACACACAACACCACTACCCAGTATCACACACACACACCACTACCCAGTATCACACACAACACCACTACCCAGTATCACACACACACTACCCAGTATCACACACAACACCACTACCCAGTATCACACACAACACCACTACCCAGTATCACACACAACACCACTACCCAGTATCACACACACAACACCACTCCCAGTATCACACACAAACACCACTACCCAGTATCAACACACAACACCACTACCCAGTATCACACACAACACCACTACCCAGTATCACACACAACACCACTACCCAGTATCACACACAACACCACTACCCAGTATCACACACAACACCACTACCCAGTATCACACACAACACCACTACCCAGTATCACACACACACTACCCAGTATCACACACAACACCACTACCCAGTATCACACACAACACCACTACCCAGTATCACACACAACACCACTACCCAGTATCACACACAACACCACTACCCAGTATCACACACAACACCACTACCCAGTATCACACACAACACCACTACCCAGTATCACACACACACCACTACCCAGTATCACACACAACACCACTACCCAGTATCACACACAACACCACTACCCAGTATCACACACAACACCACTACCCAGTATCACACACAACACCACTACCCAGTATCACACACAACACCACTACCCAGTATCACACACAACACCACTACCCAGTATCACACACAACACCACTACCCAGTATCACACACAACACCACTACCCAGTATCACACACAACACCACTACCCAGTATCACACACAACACCACTACCCAGTATCACACACAACACCACTACCCAGTATCACACACAACACCACTACCCAGTATCACACACAACACCACTACCCAGTATCACACACACACCACTACCCAGTATCACACACAACACCACTACCCAGTATCACACACAACACCACTACCCAGTATCACACACACACCACTACCCAGTATCACACACAACAACCACTACCCAGTATCACACACAACACCACTACCCAGTATCACACACAACACCACTACCCAGTATCACACACAACACCACTACCCAGTATCACACACAACACCACTACCCAGTATCACACACAACACCACTACCCAGTATCACACACAACACCACTACCCAGTATCACACACAACACCACTACCCAGTATCACACACAACACCACTACCCAGTATCACACACAACACCACTACCCAGTATCACACACAACACCACTACCCAGTATCACACACAACACCACTACCCAGTATCACACACAACACCACTACCCAGTATCACACACAACACCACTACCCAGTATCACACACAACACCACTACCCAGTATCACACACAACACCACTACCCAGTATCACACACAACACCACTACCCAGTATCACACACAACACCACTACCCAGTATCACACACAACACCACTACCCAGTATCACACACAACACCACTACCCAGTATCACACACAACACCACTACCCAGTATCACACACAACACCACTACCCAGTATCACACACAACACCACTACCCAGTATCACACACAACACCACTACCCAGTATCACACACAACACCACTACCCAGTATCACACACAACACCACTACCCAGTATCACACACAACACCACTACCCAGTATCACACACAACACCACTACCCAGTATCACACACAACACCACTACCCAGTATCACACACAACACCACTACCCAGTATCACAGCACAACACCACTAGAACCCAGTATCACACACAACACCACTACCCAGTGATCGACACACAACACCACTACCCAGTATCACACACAACACCACTACACAGGTATCACACACAACACCACTACCCAGTATCCACACACAAACACCACTACCCAGTATCACACACCACACCACTCACCCAGTTATCACACACCAAACACCACTCCCAGTATCACACACAACACCACTACCAAGTATCACACACAAACACCACTACCCCAGTATCACCACACAACACCACTACCCCAGTATCACACCACAACCACCACTACCCCCAGTATCACACACAACACCACTACCCAGTATCACGCACAACAATACCCAGTAGCACAACACCACTACCAGTATCACACCAACACCACTACCCAGTATCACACACAACACCACTACCAGTATCACACACAACACCACTACCCAGTATCACACACAACACCACTACCCAGTATCACACAACACCACTACCCAGTATCACACAACAACACCCACTACCCAGTATCACACACCAACACCACTACCCAGTAATCACACACAACACACTACCCAGTATCACACACAACACCACTACCCAGTATCACACACAACACCACTACCCAGTATCACACACAACACCACTACCCAGTAATCACACAACAACACCACTACCCAGTATCACACCACAACACCACTACCCAGTATCACACACAACACCACTACCCAGTATCACACACAACACCACTACCCAGTATCACACACAACACCACTACCCAAGTATCACACACAACACCACTACCCAGTATCATCACACAACACCACTACCCAGTATCACACACAACACCACTACCCAGTATCACCACACAACACCACTACCCAGTATCACACACACAACACCACTACCCAGTATCACACACAACACCACTACCCAGTATCACACACAACACCCTACCCAGTATCACACACAACACACTACCCAGTATCACACACAACACCACTACCCAGTATCACACACAACACCACTACCCAGTATCACACACAACACCCACTACCCAGTATCACACACAACACACCCACTACCCAGTAATCACACACAACACCACTACCCAGTATCACACAAACACACTACCCAGTATCACACACAAACACCCACGACCCAGTATCACACACAACACCACTACCCAGTATCACACACAACACCACTACCCAGTATCACACACAACACCACTACCCAGTATCACACACAACACCACTACCCAGTATCACACACAACACACTACCCAGTATCACACACAACACCACTACCCAGTATCACACACAACACCACTACCCAGTATCATCACACACAACACCACTACCCAGTATCACACACAACACCACTACCCAGTATCACACACAACACCACTACCCAGTATCACACACAACACCACTACCCAGTATCACACACAACACCACTACCCAGTATCACACACAACACACCACTACCCAGTATCACCAACAAACACCACTACCCAGTATCACACACAACACCACTACCCAGTATCACACACAACACCACTACCCAGTATCACACACAAACACCACTACCCAGTATCACACACAACACCACTACCCAGTATCACACACAACCACCACTACCCAGTATCACACACAACACCACTACCCAGTATCACACACAACACCACTACCCAGTATCAACACACAACACCACTACCCAGTATCACACACAACACCACTACCAGTATCACACACAACACCACTACCCAGTATCAACAAACACAACACCACTACCCAGTATCACACACAACACCACTACCCAGTATCACACACAACACCACTACCCAGTATCACACACAACACCACTACCCAACACCCACTACCCAGTATCACACACAACACCACTACCCAGTATCACACACAACACCACTACCCAGTATCACACACAACACCACTACCCAGTATCACACACAACACCACTACCCAGTATCACACACAACACCACTACCCAGTATCACACACAACACCACTACCCAGTATCACACACAACACCACATAAGAACATAAGAACAAAGGTAACTGCAGAAGGCCTTTTGGCCCATACGAGGCAGCTCCTATTCTATAACCACCCAATCCCACTCATATACTTGTCCAACCCGTGCTTGAAACAATCGAGGGACCCCACCTCCACAATGTTACGCGGCAATTGGTTCCACAAATCAACAACCCTGTTACTGAACCAGTATTTACCCAAGTCTTTCCTAAATCTAAACTTATCCAATTTATATCCATTGTTTCGTGTTCTGTCCTGTGTTGATACTTTTAATACCCTATTAATATCCCCCCGGTTATGTCCATTCATCCACTTGTAAACCTCTATCATGTCACCCCTAACTCTTCGCCTTTCCAGTGAATGCAACTTAAGCTTTGTTAATCTTTCTTCATATGAAAGATTTCTAATTTGGGGAATTAACTTAGTCATCCTACGCTGGACACGTTCAAGTGAATTTATATCCATTCTATAATATGGCGACCAAAACTGAACTGCATAATCTAAATGGGGCCTAACTAGAGCAAGATATAGCTTGAGAACCACACCAGGTGTCTTGTTACTAACGCTGCGATTAATAAATCCAAGTGTCCGATTTGCCTTATTACGAACATTTATGCATTGATCCTTTTGTTTTAAATTCTTACTAATCATAACTCCCAGATCCCTTTCGCAATCCGACTTCGCAATCACAACACCATCTAGCTCGTATCTTGTAACTCTATCATCATTACCTAACCTCAGAACTTTACATTTATCAGCATTAAACTGCATCTGCCAATCCTTTGACCATTTCAAAACCCTATCTAGATCAACTTGAAGTGATAGTGAGTCCTCCTCCGAATTAATTTCCCTACCGATTTTCGTATCATCGGCAAATTTGCAAATGTTGCTACTCAAACCTGAATCTAAATCATTTATATATATTATAAACAACAGAGGTCCCAGGACAGAGCCTTGAGGCACTCCACTTACAACATTTTCCCACTCTGACTTGATTCCATTTATACTAACTCTCTGTTTCCTTTGGTATAGCCATGCCCTAATCCAGCTTAATATAGCACCCCCAATACCATGAGACTCTATTTTTTTAATCAGTCTTTCATGTGGCACTGTATCAAAAGCTTTGCTAAAGTCAAGGTATACAACATCGCAATCCTTACCACTATCAACTGCCTCAACAATGCTAGAATAAAAAGATAACAAATTTGTTAAACATGAACGGCCATTTATAAAACCATGTTGCGACTCAATTATTAATTTATGTTTTTCAAGATGAAGACGAATTTTATTTGCTATTATAGATTCGAGTAACTTTCCCACAATAGACGTTAGGCTAATTGGTCGATAGTTAGACGCAAGTGATCTATCTCCTTTCTTAAAAACTGGTATCACATTAGCAACTTTCCAAAACTCTGGCACTCTGCCTGACTCTATTGATTTATTAAATATGGTTGACAGTGGGTCACAAAGCTCCTCTTTGCATTCTTTAAGCACCCTAGCAAACACTTCATCCGGCCCTGGGGATTTGTTTGGTTTGAGTTTTACTATTTGTTTAAGAACATCCTCCCTGGTAACTGCTAAACTCGTCAACCTGTCCTCGTCCCCACCCACATAGACTTGTTCGGCTGAAGGCATATTGTTAAGTTCCTCTTTAGTAAATACAGATACAAAATATTTATTAAAAATACTACTCATCTCTTCATCACTATCTGTTATTTGACCTGTCTCAGTTTTTAATGGACCTATCCTTTCCCTAGTCTTAGTACGATATAACTGAAAAAACCCTTTAGGATTTGTCTTTGCTTGCCCTGCTATGCGAACTTCATAGTTTCTTTTTGCTTTCCTTATCTCTTTTTTAACATTTCTAACCAGTTGTACGAATTCCTGTTCTAAAGTGACCTCCCCATTTTTAATCCTTTTGTACCAAGCTCTCTTTTTACCTATAAGGTTCTTCAAATTCTTTGTTATCCACTTTGGGTCATTAGTATACGATCTATTCAATTTGTATGGTATACTACGTTCCTGTGCTTTGTTTAGAATATTCTTAAATAAGTTATATATTGAATCCACATCGAAATCCCCATTTAAGTCACCTATCGCTGGGTTCATGTCTCGCTCCAAGACCGGCCCACACCCCATACCCAAGCCTTTCCAATCAGTTTGACCCAAAAAATTTCTTAGGCTATTAAAATCAGCTTTTCGAAAATCTGGCACTTTAACAGAATTTTCTCCTACTGGTCTATTCCATTCTATGCTAAATCTGATTTCTTTGTGATCACTGCTCCCTAGCTCACTCCCTATTTCGATGTCATTAATTTGCGTTTCCCTGTTAGTTAACACTAAATCTAAAATATTATTTTCCCGTGTTGGTTCCTTAATGTGTTGCGTAAGAAAGCAATCGTCAATTAATTCTAGAAAATCTTCTGCTTCACTATTCCCTGTTTTGTTCAACCAGTTTATTCCGCTAAAATTAAAGTCACCCATGACATAAATACTGTTAGATCTAGATGCTCTAGATATTTCATCCCATAGATGCTTTGCTTCCATTCTGTCTAAATTTGGTGGCCTATATATTACTCCTATTATAATATTATTAGCTTTTTCGTTTAATTCAATCCAAATAGTTTCTGTGTGTGGCTCTGTTTTGATTCCCTCTTTGAGACTACATTTCAAATTGTCCCTAACATATATGGCTACTCCACCTCCTCGTCTAATATATCTATCTGTGTGAAATAGTTTAAATCCATATATTTGATATTCAGCTAATAGTTCTCTATTTTCTACATTCATCCACGTTTCGGTAAGTGCAATAATATCTATTTTTTCTGTGCAGACAAGAGCATTTAATTCGTTAATTTTATTTCTTAGACTTCTACTGTTAGTGTAATATACCCTAAGTGAATTGTTATTTTGCGGACCTTCTCTTTCCCTGATCGTTTTGCCAATTCCTTTCTCCCACAAACACATACTTTTATTACCTCCTTCCTCCAAATCAATTCCCATACCTCTATCTACTAACAGTTTAAACCCAAACAAACACCTCTAACCACTTCTTCTAGCGAGTTCGCAACAGCAACAACCCCAGCTCTCGATAGATGCACCCCATCACGAGCATACATTTCATTTCTTCCATAGAAGTGTTCCCAGTTGTCTATGAAAGATATTGCATTTGATTTGCAATATCTTTCCAGCCGGCAATTGACACCAAGTGCCCTCGATATCCATTCATTTCCCACTCCCTTTCTTGGAAGAATGCCACATATGATCGGGATTCCTCCCTTGCTCCTAACTAACTCTATGGCTGTTTTATACCTCTGAAGCAGTTCCTCACTCCTGACTCGACCAACATCATTTCCTCCCACGCTAATGCAAATAATGGGATTGTTCCCATTACCAGCCATAATATCATTCATGTTGTTTATAATATCACCAATGCCAGCTCCGGGATAGCAAACCCTTAACCTGTTCCCCCTATCTCTAGCACAAAACGTTCTATCCAAATACCTTATCTGGGAATCTCCCACAACTAATGTTTGCTTAGGTACTTCCTTTACTTTCTGAGGGGCCTGCGCTTCCTTTCTCTTCGTTGCTTTCCCTTTTGCGCGATCCACAGTCTCTCCACAGCACTCGTCCTCCAAAACGTCAAATGAATTTGAAGTTGCTATGGCGTTTGAAGGCGGCTTTATCAAAGTCTTCTTAAGGCCCCTGTCTTTCGCAACTCTCCAAGACGAGGTCCCTTTACTGCTGGTCTCCTCCTTCGTTACTTCTCGTTGTTTTTTAAGCTGACGCACCTCCTCCCGCAGAGAGTCCAACTCTGTCCTCAGGGCTCCCACTAGAGTCACCAGGTCCTTCACTACAACTTCCATATTTGCTATGATAATATAACAACACTCAGGAGCTCCGGTTAACACAACCTCTCACTGTGACTTCACCTGACCACTACCCAGTATCACACACAACACCACTACCCAGTATCACACACAACACCACTACCCAGTATCACACACAACACCACTACCCAGTATCACACACAACACCACTACCCAGTATCACACACAACACCACTACCCAGTATCACACACAACACCACTACCCAGTATCACACACAACACCACTACCCAGTATCACACACAACACCACTACCCAGTATCACACACAACACCACTACCCAGTATCACACACAACACCACTACCCAGTATCACACACAACACCACTACCCAGTATCACACACAACACCACTACCCAGTATCACACACAACACCACTACCCAGTATCACACACAACACCACTACCCAGTATCACACACAACACCACTACCCAGTATCACACACAACACCACTACCCAGTATCACACACAACACCACTACCCAGTATCACACACAACACCACTACCCAGTATCACACACAACACCACTACCCAGTATCACACACAACACCACTACCCAGTATCACACACAACACCACTACCCAGTATCACACACAACACCACTACCCAGTATCACACACAACACCACTACCCAGTATCACACACAACACCACTACCCAGTATCACACACAACACCACTACCCAGTATCACACACAACACCACTACCCAGTATCACACACAACACCACTACCCAGTATCACACACAACACCACTACCCAGTATCACACACAACACCACTACCCAGTATCACACACAACACCACTACCCAGTATCACACACAACACCACTACCCAGTATCACACACAACACCACTACCCAGTATCACACAACACCACTACCCAGTATCACACACAACACCACTACCCAGTATCACACACAACACCACTACCCAGTATCACACACAACACCACTACCCAGTATCACACACAACACCACTACCCAGTATCACACACAACACCACTACCCAGTATCACACACAACACCACTACCCAGTATCACACACAACACCACTACCCAGTATCACACACAACACCACTACCCAGTATCACACACAACACCACTACCCAGTATCACACACAACACCACTACCCAGTATCACACACAACACCACTACCCAGTATCACACACAACACCACTACCCAGTATCACACACAACACCACTACCCAGTATCACACACAACACCACTACCCAGTATCACACACAACACCACTACCCAGTATCACACACAACACCACTACCCAGTATCACACACAACACCACTACCCAGTATCACACACAACACCACTACCCAGTATCACACACAACACCACTACCCAGTATCACACACAACACCACTACCCAGTATCACACACAACACCACTACCCAGTATCACACACAACACCACTACCCAGTATCACACACAACACCACTACCCAGTATCACACACAACACCACTACCCAGTATCACACACAACACCACTACCCAGAATCACACACAACATAAGAACATAAGAACATAAGAACAAAGGTAACTGCAGAAGGCCTATTGGCCCATACGAGGCAGCTCCTATTCTATAACCACCCAATCCCACTCATATACTTGTCCAACCCGTGCTTGAAACAATCGAGGGACCCCACCTCCACAATGTTACGCGGCAATTGGTTCCACAAATCAACAACCCTGTTACTGAACCAGTATTTACCCAAGTCTTTCCTAAATCTAAACTTATCCAATTTATATCCATTGTTTCGTGTTCTGTCCTGTGTTGATATTTTTAATACCCTATTAATATCCCCCCGGTTATGTCCATTCATCCACTTGTAAACCTCTATCATGTCACCCCTAACTCTTCGCCTTTCCAGTGAATGCAACTTAAGCTTTGTTAATCTTTCTTCATATGAAAGATTTCTAATTTGGGGAATTAACTTAGTCATCCTACGCTGGACACGTTCAAGTGAATTTATATTCATTCTATAATATGGCGACCAAAACTGAACTGCATAATCTAAATGGGGCCTAACTAGCGCAAGATATAGCTTGAGAACCACACGAGGTGTCTTGTTACTAACGCTGCGATTAATAAATCCAAGTGTCCGATTTGCCTTATTACGAACATTTATGCATTGATCCTTTTGTTTTAAATTCTTACTAATCATAACTCCCAGATCCCTTTCGCAATCCGACTTCGCAATCACAACACCATCTAGCTCGTATCTTGTAACTCTATCATCATTACCTAACCTCAGAACTTTACATTTATCAGCATTAAACTGCATCTGCCAATCCTTTGACCATTTCAAAACCCTATCTAGATCAACTTGAAGTGATAGTGAGTCCTCCTCCGAATTAATTTCCCTACCGATTTTCGTATCATCGGCAAATTTGCAAATGTTGCTACTCAAACCTGAATCTAAATCATTTATATATATTATAAACAACAGAGGTCCCAGGACAGAGCCTTGAGGCACTCCACTTACAACATTTTCCCACTCTGACTTGATTCCATTTATACTAACTCTCTGTTTCCTTTGGTATAGCCATGCCCTAATCCAGCTTAATATAGCACCCCCAATACCATGAGACTCTATTTTTTTAATCAGTCTTTCATGTGGCACTGTATCAAAAGCTTTGCTAAAGTCAAGGTATACAACATCGCAATCCTTACCACTATCAACTGCCTCAACAATGCTAGAATAAAAAGATAACAAATTTGTTAAACATGAACGGCCATTTATAAAACCATGTTGCGACTCAATTATTAATTTATGTTTTTCAAGATGAAGACGAATTTTATTTGCTATTATAGATTCGAGTAACTTTCCCACAATAGACGTTAGGCTAATTGGTCGATAGTTAGACGCAAGTGATCTATCTCCTTTCTTAAAAACTGGTATCACATTAGCAACTTTCCAAAACTCTGGCACTCTGCCTGACTCTATTGATTTATTAAATATGGTTGACAGTGGGTCACAAAGCTCCTCTTTGCATTCTTTAAGCACCCTGGCAAACACTTCATCCGGCCCTGGGGATTTGTTTGGTTTGAGTTTTACTATTTGTTTAAGAACATCCTCCCTGGTAACTGCTAAACTCGTCAACTTGTCCTCGTCCCCACCCACATAGACTTGTTCGGCTGAAGGCATATTGTTAAGTTCCTCTTTAGTAAATACAGATACAAAATATTTATTAAAAATACTACTCATCTCTTCATCACTATCTGTTATTTGACCTGTCTCAGTTTTTAATGGACCTATCCTTTCCCTAGTCTTAGTACGATATAACTGAAAAAACCCTTTAGGATTTGTCTTTGCTTGCCCTGCTATGCGAACTTCATAGTTCCTTTTTGCTTTCCTTATCTCTTTTTTAACATTTCTAACCAGTTGTACGAATTCCTGTTCTAAAGTGACCTCCCCATTTTTAATCCTTTTGTACCAAGCTCTCTTTTTACCTATAAGGTTCTTCAAATTCTTTGTTATCCACTTTGGGTCATTAGTATACGATCTATTCAATTTGTATGGTATACTACGTTCCTGTGCTTTGTTTAGAATATTCTTAAATAAGTTATATATTGAATCCACATCGAAATCCCCATTTAAGTCACCTATCGCTGGGTTCATGTCTCGCTCCAAGACCGGCCCACACCCCATACCCAAGCCTTTCCAATCAATTTGACCCAAAAAATTTCTTAGGCTATTAAAATCAGCTTTTCGAAAATCTGGCACTTTAACAGAATTTTCTCCTACTGGTCTATTCCATTCTATGCTAAATCTGATTTCTTTGTGATCACTGCTCCCTAGCTCACTCCCTATTTCGATGTCATTAATTTGCGTTTCCCTGTTAGTTAACACTAAATCTAAAATATTATTTTCCCGTGTTGGTTCCTTAATGTGTTGCGTAAGAAAGCAATCGTCAATTAATTCTAGAAAATCTTCTGCTTCACTATTCCCTGTTTTGTTCAACCAGTTTATTCCGCTAAAATTAAAGTCACCCATGACATAAATACTGTTAGATCTAGATGCTCTAGATATTTCATCCCATAGATGCTTTGCTTCCATTCTGTCTAAATTTGGTGGCCTATATATTACTCCTATTATAATATTATTAGCTTTTTCGTTTAATTCAATCCAAATAGTTTCTGTGTGTGGCTCTGTTTTGATTCCCTCTTTGAGACTACATTTCAAATTGTCCCTAACATATATGGCTACTCCACCTCCTCGTCTAATATATCTATCTGTGTGAAATAGTTTAAATCCATATATTTGATATTCAGCTAATAGTTCTCTATTTTCTACATTCATCCACGTTTCGGTAAGTGCAATAATATCTATTTTTTCTGTGCAGACAAGAGCATTTAATTCGTTAATTTTATTTCTTAGACTTCTACTGTTAGTGTAATATACCCTAAGTGAATTGTTATTTTGCGGACCTTCTCTTTCCCTGATCGTTTTGCCAATTCCTTTCTCCCACAAACACATACTTTTATTACCTCCTTCCTCCAAATCAATTCCCATACCTCTATCTACTAACAGTTTAAACCCAAACAAACACCTCTAACCACTTCTTCTAGCGAGTTCGCAACAGCAACAACCCCAGCTCTCGATAGATGCACCCCATCACGAGCATACATTTCATTTCTTCCATAGAAGTGTTCCCAGTTGTCTATGAAAGATATTGCATTTGATTTGCAATATCTTTCCAGCCGGCAATTGACACCAATTGCCCTCGATATCCATTCATTTCCCACTCCCTTTCTTGGAAGAATGCCACATATGATCGGGATTCCTCCCTTGCTCCTAACTAACTCTATGGCTGTTTTATACCTCTGAAAACTCTGAAAAGTGGAACAACACCACTACCCAGTATCACACACAACACCACTACCCAGTATCACACACAACACCACTACCCAGTATCACACACAACACCACTACCCAGTATCACACACAACACCACTACCCAGTATCACACACAACACCACTACCCAGTATCACACACAACACCACTACCCAGTATCACACACAACACCACTACCCAGTATCACACACAACACCACTACCCAGTATCACACACAACACCACTACCCAGTATCACACACAACACCACTACCCAGTATCACACACAACACCACTACCCAGTATCACACACAACACCACTACCCAGTATCACACACAACACCACTACCCAGTATCACACACAACACCACTACCCAGTATCACACACAACACCACTACCCAGTATCACACACAACACCACTACCCAGTATCACACACAACACCACTACCCAGTATCACACACAACACCACTACCCAGTATCACACACAACACCACTACCCATTATCACACACAACACCACTACCCAGTATCACACACAACACCACTACCCAGTATCACACACAACACCACTACCCAGTATCACACACAACACCACTACCCAGTATCACACACAACACCACTACCCAGTATCACACACAACACCACTACCCAGTATCACACACAACACCACTACCCAGTATCACACACAACACCACTACCCAGTATCACACACAACACCACTACCCAGTATCACACACAACACCACTACCCAGTATCACACACAACACCACTACCCAGTATCACACACAACACCACTACCCAGTATCACACACAACACCACTACCCAGTATCACACACAACACCACTACCCAGTATCACACACAACACCACTACCCAGTATCACACACAACACCACTACCCAGTATCACACACAACACCACTACCCAGTATCACACACAACACCACTACCCAGTATCACACACAACACCACTACCCAGTATCACACACAACACCACTACCCAGTATCACACACAACACCACCACCCAGTATCACACACAACACCACCACCCAGTATCACACACAACACCACCACCCAGTATCACACACAACACCACCACCCAGTATCACACACAACACCACCACCCAGTATCACACACAACACCACCACCCAGTATCACACACAACACCACCACCCAGTATCACACACAACACCACCACCCAGTATCACACACAACACCACCACCCAGTATCACACACAACACCACTACCCAGTATCACACACAACACCACCACCCAGTATCACACACAACACCACTACCCAGTATCACACACAACACCACTACCCAGTATCACACACAACACCACTACCCAGTATCACACACAACACCATAAGAACATAAGAACATAAGAACATAAGAACAAAGGTAACTGCAGAAGGCCTATTGGCCCATACGAGGCAGCTCCTATTCTATAACCACCCAATCCCACTCATATACTTGTCCAACCCGTGCTTGAAACAATCGAGGGACCCCACCTCCACAATGTTACGCGGCAATTGGTTCCACAAATCAACAACCCTGTTACTGAACCAGTATTTACCCAAGTCTTTCCTAAATCTAAACTTATCCAATTTATATCCATTGTTTCGTGTTCTGTCCTGTGTTGATACTTTTAATACCCTATTAATATCCCCCCGGTTATGTCCATTCATCCACTTGTAAACCTCTATCATGTCACCCCTAACTCTTCGCCTTTCCAGTGAATGCAACTTAAGCTTTGTTAATCTTTCTTCATATGAAAGATTTCTAATTTGGGGAATTAACTTAGTCATCCTACGCTGGACACGTTCAAGTGAATTTATATCCATTCTATAATATGGCGACCAAAACTGAACTGCATAATCTAAATGGGGCCTAACTAGAGCAAGATATAGCTTGAGAACCACACGAGGTGTCTTGTTACTAACGCTGCGATTAATAAATCCAAGTGTCCGATTTGCCTTATTACGAACATTTATGCATTGATCCTTTTGTTTTAAATTCTTACTAATCATAACTCCCAGATCCCTTTCGCAATCCGACTTCGCAATCACAACACCATCTAGCTCGTATCTTGTAACTCTATCATCATTACCTAACCTCAGAACTTTACATTTATCAGCATTAAACTGCATCTGCCAATCCTTTGACCATTTCAAAACCCTATCTAGATCAACTTGAAGTGATAGTGAGTCCTCCTCCGAATTAATTTCCCTACCGATTTTCGTATCATCGGCAAATTTGCAAATGTTGCTACTCAAACCTGAATCTAAATCATTTATATATATTATAAACAACAGAGGTCCCAGGACAGAGCCTTGAGGCACTCCACTTACAACATTTTCCCACTCTGACTTGATTCCATTTATACTAACTCTCTGTTTCCTTTGGTATAGCCATGCCCTAATCCAGCTTAATATAGCACCCCCAATACCATGAGACTCTATTTTTTTAATCAGTCTTTCATGTGGCACTGTATCAAAAGCTTTGCTAAAGTCAAGGTATACAACATCGCAATCCTTACCACTATCAACTGCCTCAACAATGCTAGAATAAAAAGATAACAAATTTGTTAAACATGAACGGCCATTTATAAAACCATGTTGCGACTCAATTATTAATTTATGTTTTTCAAGATGAAGACGAATTTTATTTGCTATTATAGATTCGAGTAACTTTCCCACAATAGACGTTAGGCTAATTGGTCGATAGTTAGACGCAAGTGATCTATCTCCTTTCTTAAAAACTGGTATCACATTAGCAACTTTCCAAAACTCTGGCACTCTGCCTGACTCTATTGATTTATTAAATATGGTTGACAGTGGGTCACAAAGCTCCTCTTTGCATTCTTTAAGCACCCTAGCAAACACTTCATCCGGCCCTGGGGATTTGTTTGGTTTGAGTTTTACTATTTGTTTAAGAACATCCTCCCTGGTAACTGCTAAACTCGTCAACCTGTCCTCGTCCCCACCCACATAGACTTGTTCGGCTGAAGGCATATTGTTAAGTTCCTCTTTAGTAAATACAGATACAAAATATTTATTAAAAATACTACTCATCTCTTCATCACTATCTGTTATTTGACCTGTCTCAGTTTTTAATGGACCTATCCTTTCCCTAGTCTTAGTACGATATAACTGAAAAAACCCTTTAGGATTTGTCTTTGCTTGCCCTGCTATGCGAACTTTATAGTTTCTTTTTGCTTTCCTTATCTCTTTTTTAACATTTCTAACCAGTTGTACGAATTCCTGTTCTAAAGTGACCTCCCCATTTTTAATCCTTTTGTACCAAGCTCTCTTTTTACCTATAAGGTTCTTCAAATTCTTTGTTATCCACTTTGGGTCATTAGTATACGATCTATTCAATTTGTATGGTATACTACGTTCCTGTGCTTTGTTTAGAATATTCTTAAATAAGTTATATATTGAATCCACATCGAAATCCCCATTTAAGTCACCTATCGCTGGGTTCATGTCTCGCTCCAAGACCGGCCCACACCCCATACCCAAGCCTTTCCAATCAATTTGACCCAAAAAATTTCTTTGGCTATTAAAATCAGCTTTTCGAAAATCTGGCACTTTAACAGAATTTTCTCCTACTGGTCTATTCCATTCTATGCTAAATCTGATTTCTTTGTGATCACTGCTCCCTAGCTCACTCCCTATTTCGATGTCATTAATTTGCGTTTCCCTGTTAGTTAACACTAAATCTAAAATATTATTTTCCCGTGTTGGTTCCTTAATGTGTTGCGTAAGAAAGCAATCGTCAATTAATTCTAGAAAATCTTCTGCTTCACTATTCCCTGTTTTGTTCAACCAGTTTATTCCGCTAAAATTAAAGTCACCCATGACATAAATACTGTTAGATCTAGATGCTCTAGATATTTCATCCCATAGATGCTTTGCTTCCATTCTGTCTAAATTTGGTGGCCTATATATTACTCCTATTATAATATTATTAGCTTTTTCGTTTAATTCAATCCAAATAGTTTCTGTGTGTGGCTCTGTTTTGATTCCCTCTTTGAGACTACATTTCAAATTGTCCCTAACATATATGGCTACTCCACCTCCTCGTCTAATATATCTATCTGTGTGAAATAGTTTAAATCCATATATTTGATATTCAGCTAATAGTTCTCTATTTTCTACATTCATCCACGTTTCGGTAAGTGCAATAATATCTATTTTTTCTGTGCAGACAAGAGCATTTAATTCGTTAATTTTATTTCTTAGACTTCTACTGTTAGTGTAATATACCCTAAGTGAATTGTTATTTTGCGGACCTTCTCTTTCCCTGATCGTTTTGCCAATTCCTTTCTCCCACAAACACATACTTTTATTACCTCCTTCCTCCAAATCAATTCCCATACCTCTATCTACTAACAGTTTAAACCCAAACAAACACCTCTAACCACTTCTTCTAGCGAGTTCGCAACAGCAACAACCCCAGCTCTCGATAGATGCACCCCATCACGAGCATACATTTCATTTCTTCCATAGAAGTGTTCCCAGTTGTCTATGAAAGATATTGCATTTGATTTGCAATATCTTTCCAGCCGGCAATTGACACCAATTGCCCTCGATATCCATTCATTTCCCACTCCCTTTCTTGGAAGAATGCCACATATGATCGGGATTCCTCCCTTGCTCCTAACTAACTCTATGGCTGTTTTATACCTCTGAATCAGTTCCTCACTCCTGACTCGACCAACATCATTTCCTCCCACGCTAATGCAAATAATGGGATTGTTCCCATTACCAGCCATAATATCATTCATGTTGTTCATAATATCACCAATGCCAGCTCCGGGATAGCAAACCCTTAACCTGTTCCCCCTATCTCTAGCACAAAACGTTCTATCCAAATACCTTATCTGGGAATCTCCCACAACTAATGTTTGCTTAGGTACTTCCTTTACTTTCTGAGGGGCCTGCGCTTCCTTTCTCTTCGTTGCTTTCCCTTTTGCGCGATCCACAGTCTCTAAACTGTGGACCACAGTCACAGTCTCGATCCACCACTACCCAGTATCACACACAACACCACTACCCAGTATCACACACAACACCACTACCCAGTATCACACACAACACCACTACCCAGTATCACACACAACACCACTACCCAGTATCACACACAACACCACTACCCAGTATCACACACAACACCACTACCCAGTATCACACACAACACCACTACCCAGTATCACACACAACACCACTAATCAGTAATCACTCATACCATCTAAACAGAGCACTAGAGATATTACACAGTAATTACTGACCCAGTGTGACTACTGCTCACCCCTGGCCTCTGCCAGACACTGGATTCTCCTGGAATGGAATACATGAACATGGTACATAGCAGGTACATATTGAACCGGAGTAAAACCACAATGAAAATCCTCCACAGAACGATATAATTAATCGAACTTCTTAATACACATTAATCCCAAAGACCCAGAGTGTATTCTCCGTGTATTTCATACACACTTTTACGACTCAAGGACAGCCGTTCCCTCCAACAGACTGCAGTCGTTCTTTACAGGAACAATATTACACGACTGTGCTTCCTCTTCACCTGGGCAGGTGTTTGGGACAATGAATCAGCGGGACCCTTGACTTTGATGTCAGTTAAGACACTTCAGCACAATACATCAATATGATTACTCACTTTAGGACCGGTCACGTGGTGTCTGTGATGTCACAGTGTAGGAAGCCTGGCGTGGTTACAAGCGAGGAGCCGTTGGCTACCTAATTGCAAGCCTACTCCTCGCTCTCTCTCTCTCTCTCCTTCCTCTGCACATTTTACATGTTAAACGTGCATGAGACTTTACTACCTCTCACGGAGTAATTACAGCGACTACTGTAGCCTCACTAGACAGTTCTGGTGCTAAGCTGTCCATAGACACCAAACAAGAGATAACTCGGGGAAGAATTACAGAATCTAGAACGCGTGCACCATGCACTCTTGTCTAGAGTGTACCCATGCACGCCAACACAGTCTAGAAAGCTAACTGGAAATTCCATCCCCTCACGTAAAGTAAGTAAAACTAGGAAGCTAAGTAGCACCATCATATGTGCTAGATATTCAAAAGGCGCTAAATATTACTCGTGCCAATACGAAAACAATAGCGCATAAGGCGAATGATATCAAAGGTATCTGATTCACCAAGGATTCTATAGAGGGACAAGTGATCATGAGTGACGGTTGGGAAGCAAGACACTCATGTCCTGAAAGTCAGGACATTCAACAAGGATATGCATGACCGCAAAAGGAATAATGCAGTTTAGACAGTAAGGAGCAGGGCGGCTCACCATTAAGGGCCCTTGAGTTAAATGTGTATGGCCAATACGTAACCTCGCCTGAGCCGTTTCCCACCACCAGTTAAAGTGGTAGGAGGAAGGCCATTGGGACACACTACTCTTAAGAGAACGCAGTTTATTACAAGCAATAGATGACTAACAATCCTGCCAACGGGCAAGGATTGAGGAATCAATAACTGGGTAGAAGTCGGGATAAGGAATACATTTCCGGGAGATGGGACAAGTGGGATATGCCTTCGTAGTGGCAGAGTTTGCATGCTCATTTAAGGACACCCCGATATAACTGGGAACCCAGCAAAACTCCACTTCATAAATCTACTGGAGATAAGAAACAGCCATGTTGAATTTCGACGACCGCAGGATGGACAGGCTTAAAGAACTTTAGAGCCATGAGGGCACTACAATAATCAACTACAACAACATACGAAGATTGACAGCGAGAAAGCAGTTGACAAAGAGTATACAAAATAGCAAAAAGTTCTGCCATAGAAATGCTAGTCTCTGGAGGCAGGCGTCACATACATGTGTCATCAGGGGAAAAACGACAGAGTAGTTTTGTCCAAGTCTGTACACCATGTACAGACTTGGACCCATCTGTGAAGACGGAAATGGAGTGGGAGTGTGAAGAAAGGTGTGCCAGGAAAAGGGGGTTTCAGAACTGTAGGATGGGTAAAAGCTTCACTCACAATGGTCAAGGTTTTACAAATATTAGGAATAGGGACCCTAAAGTGGGGGGAGGATGAAATATCACGAGGAAAAATATTGGTGTATTGCGTTATAAAAATATTTTGGTAATTTTTCGGTAACACGAACCGAAAGAGAACCTTGCAAGTGAGACAACCGTACAAAAAGAGGTATGAGGTGAAGGGCAACAGGGACCACAGGAGAGGTAAAGGTGAAAGGACGACATAAGCGAGAGTGAGGGTGTTGTAGGGGGCGCGCAAGGTAGCGAAGATAGTAGCGATCACGGCGATCCTGTAGACATGATGCCGGTTTCAACATATAGGCTTAGGATAGGAGTCGAACGAAAATCACTTGAGCTGAGGCGTTACTCAGAATGGTGCAGAGCATCAAGACGACAAAGAGTAGAAGGAGAAGCAGACGAGTAAGCAGGACAGCCATAATCAAGTTTACACTGCACGAGAGAGGAACGTAAAGAGGGGAGCATGCATCTATCAGCTCCCCAGGAAGTATAGGACAAGACCTTAAGTAAGTTAAGGGCCTTAGGGCATTTAACTCGGAGATAAGAGATATGGGGTGACCAAGACAAACGAGTGTCAAAGGTTAACTCCAAAAGCTTAGCAGAATGTTTGTACAAAAGGTGGATTACCAAAAAGCGACAAAGGGGGTCGAAGAGCGACATGCTTTCGAGTAAAAGTCATAGCTCAAGTATTATTTGTAGAGAACTTGACGCCATGATTGGTGGTCCCAGGACGACAAGACATCAATCGCAAGTAGAAGCCGCCTTTGGAGGAAAGGTGAGTCATCACCGCGACAGCAGAGGGTAAGATCGTCAACATAGAGAGCTAAGAAAATGCCAGAGGGAAGGGAGGAAAGAGGACTATTGAGGGCAACCAGGAAAACGAGTAGTGCTCAGAACACTACCTTGAGGTACACCTTCGTATTGCCGAAAAGTGGCAGAGAGAGTGGTATCATGCCTCACTCTAAAAGACCGACTAGAGAGGAAGAAGTAGGAAGGGAGGGATATTACCACGAAGGTCAAAAGAACAGCGTTGTAACAGGATATGGTATTTACAGGTGGTGTCATACACCTTTTCCAGGTTAAAAATGACAGAAACCACGGAGGTCTTCGGAGCAAAGGCAGTACGAATATAGACCTCCAAGTTAACGAGGACTCAGTCATGCTGCCACACTTGCGAACACTCAATTGAAAAGCGTAGAAGTGGTGATAGTGTTCCAAGAACCACATCAGACGGACTCTGTCCATACGGTCAAAGAGTTTGCAGATGCAATTCGGGAGGGCAATGGGCCAGAAATCCTGAAGTCCTTAGGGGATGTTCCTAGGGACCTAGGTTTCCGAATCGGAAGAATAACTTCCTCAAGTCAGTTCTCAGGGACGATTATGCAGATTTAGTAAATACTGAAACGTGCACGGAGGGAGATGGCGAAGTATATCATAATGAATACCATCTGAGCCCGCTGCTGTAAAACCGCAGAGGTCCAGGGCATACTTGAGTTCGGAAAGAAAGAATGGAACGTTATAGGGAAGCTGGAGATGGGTGCGAAAATCTAAGGAACAAGATTCAAGAAGGAGCTTGCGAGTAAGGAAAGATGGAGGAAGATGAGAACTGGAGATAACAATAGAAAAGTGGGAACCCAGTTCGGTTGTGACTGACACTGGATCCGCCATAAGAGAACCACAGAGGTGAAGGACTGGCGAGACATCTGGAACAAACTTACCCGCTGTCTTACGGATTTACGGATTTTCGGTCGGTTGTATTGGAGTGTCGGTCGCATTGGTGGAGACATAAGATTTCCAACTCGCACGTTAAGCCATATGGATGCCCCAACGGGCCACCGCACTTGCTTTTCGAAACAAAAGAGAAGAAGCAGCTGTCTGGCGGCGTCGGCGTTTCTTCTAGGCTGCACGCATACAGCGGACAGCCCGAACAGTCTGTATTCCACTAGGGAACGCACTTCCGCGCTCCCCAGGAGGTAGAGCGAGGAAAACGCAGCATCGAATATGGTGTCAAGAAAAAAAGGAGGAGAGCTCGGGGGAGAGGCACATCGGAGAGGTCAGAAAGAGTAACGTGTAGGGCGAATAGATTCCAGTCTGCCTTGGCAAACTGCCACACAAGGAAGAAGAGGGGGAGGTGAAAAGACAAGGTGACAAGGATGGGGAAATTATCCCTGTTATGGAGGTCATCAAGAACTCATGTGAAATCTAAATAAAGAGATGACGAGCAAAGAGAAAGATCAAGCCAGGAAAGGTGCGAGTTAGTCAACATGAATGGGTTCGCCAGAATTCAGAAGAGACAGAGAAGAAAAGAGGAAAAATTGTTCGCGAAGGCAGCCTCTGGTATTCGACAGAATATCGCCCCAGAGGGTATGCCGACAGTTAAAATCACCTAATACGAGGACAGGCATTGGTAATGAGTCCAACAGTTGCTTAAGACCAGGAAGAGAAAGTGGGACATTCGGGGGTGAGATAAATGGAACAGACTGTATACCACTTATTCACAAAGATACGGGCTGCAAAACATTGAATGGGCGACTTAAAAGGTAGAGTGTTAGAGTATTCTTCAGGGGTCACGGCACACACACAGATGTGTGAGTGTCTCCTCTACATCCACAGTCAGTGGCGTGAAAGTATGAATTTTCTCTTTATCCTTATACCTTAGCCCCACCTCGGGCATCAGATGTGTAATGACCAATTTTACCTAACAAGTCTAGCACCGCACTGGGCACCAGAATGCAAGAGTATTACTGGATAAGGGGATGTAATTTCGAATGTTTGCCAAGACAAACTAATGAATATACTCCGGTGGAATGAGCAAGACGCCAAAGCTCTAAGTATTTCAGGTGGAGATGAAGGCCAGAGCCGTTTTCAAATTCCACAAGCAATACCAGACCTTCCTCACTTGGGTCGTTCTCTCTGAAATTTGCTTGCAAAAAAATCTAGCTAATAGCAGATGGATTCTCACACCAAATTTTAATTTAGTGATTGGGGTTATGGGGCTAGAATCTGGGCCAACTTAAATCAATGACATAGTAGCAAATGGGTGATGAAAGAGGGAGGGCAGTACTGCAAAAGGAGGAATAGTCTAAGTAAAAATATGTTTACTCAACAACTTATTGACTAAATACACAGTGACCCACTTTCTTTACATTGTTCAAGAGTGTTACCTCAACAACTGTCAAAACACCACTTCACAGCAGGTCTCCGAACCAATCACTCTACAGGTGTAGAAGAGACTAACAGTCTAGACCCACTGGACAAGTCACGAACAACAATAAAGTAAACATTTTATGAACACTCTCGCCCAATACTGCACTTGCTCTGGCAGTCTCAAAACATTTCACCAACACAACAAATTTACACACACACGTAAATAAGACAAAGAGCACTGTCACCAAAACAATCACAACAATAACAAAAGTTAATTACTTTAACAATGTCTCCAAGACATACTCTCACAATCAATTAATTTATGTTAATGATACTCTCACTCATACAATTAACAATCAATGTGTTATGTTAATTACGTTATTTCACTCTTCAATAATTAATATAATTATTGCTTGTCACACTGACGAGCCAATAACAAGAGTTCACTTGATACAACTCACAACACAATAATCACACAATGAGGATAACAACAATATAGTATTACACCACTTACGTGTCACTGGGACTGCTAGCTGTCGTGGAGGGCGGATGTGTTATCTGCACTCTCCGGCAGTTGGTGGTTGTTTGCCAGATTGGCCGATTGGGGGCGTGTGTGCCTCTGTCCGCCTGTGCTGACGTGGAGTTCACAATGGGGGTCCCCCTCCCCCCTGTAGTGCGGGCTCAGTCTGTGGGCCTCAAATTTTCCGGATGGGCTGGGTACCTGGAGATAGCGCTGGTGTGTGATTTGCTTCATGTCCCTGTGATAAACATTTATGGAGTCGAGCTGGTGACGGCATGTCGGGCGATCGTGAAGTTTACGGAGGAGTTGCCGTATCGGGAATTTCTCCGTCCATACAAGGGATGGACCTTACCCCTGCCGGATGGTGCGGGGACTGTGACCCTCTCTGATCGGAGTGGTGCCCTCACTTACGTCAGTGTACATGGGTCGCCCTTGGAGTTTCTGGAGGGTCTGCTGTGGCGGTTCTTCGGCCGGTTTGGCGCCGTAGTTAGTATGCGGTTGCACATGATTTCCTCCAGTTCGCTCAAGGGTGTGAGGACTAACATTCGCACCCTGGGCATGCGGCTCCGGGCAGACATACCGTCCTCTGTGAGTCTTATGGGATACAACGTTCGGGTGTTTTATGCCCACCAGCCTCAGACGTGTTATCGTTGTGGCCTCTTGGGCCATCAGGCTACTGACTGTTCTGCGCCTACCGTTGCGCCCGTGAACCTCTTCATTGAGGAGGATTTTCTGCCGCTTCCTGTGGAGGAGGCTTCGGTGGATGTGGACGTCTCTTCAGCCGCGGATGTGCCCCCTGTGTCGCCTGTTGCGCTGCCTGATGCGCCCCCTGTTATTGTCGCCTGTCCTCCGGAGGTTGTGTCATCGCCTGGTGATCATCCTGCTCCGGCTGGTGTCCCTGGGGTTCTTCTGACTGACTGCTGATATGCTCGAATCCCCCGTCTTCCAGTTTGTCCTCTGCTGCATCTGACCCTGTCCCTGCACCCTCGCCGTATGTTCCGGCTGTGCTGGGTGATGGGGTGGATCCGGCGCTTCCTTCTGTGCCTGGCCTGGTGCCCCATGTGGTTGAGGAGGCTGCCGTTCTACGACGTGCGTCGGTTCCCCCGGCTTGTGATGCGCATGTCTCTGAGTCAGCCTCTGGGTCTGATGATGTGCGGCCAGAGCCTAAGCGTTCCCGGCGTTCTTCTGCATGGGCTGATGTTGGCGACTTCGACGCTTGTGGATCTGCCGACAATGGCAGGGTGGCTCCAGTTGCTTTGCGTACTACGGTGGTGGCAGAGGTGCACTTGCCTGCGGATGCCGGTGCCGGTGTTTCGGCCTCCACTTCTGATATGGTGTCTGCGGATCCTGCTTCGGGTGCGACGCCTGCGTCGGATGGCTCCGGTTCTTCGTGGGGGGTGGGGTGGTTTCCCCTGCTGAGGTTCGTGGTGAGCGGGGTGGCCTGGTGGTGGTGTTGAAAAAGGCTGCTCACTCTGGGGGTTCTGTAACCCCTTCTTCGTTCCCTGTTTCATTGGCGGCGGTCTCGACGCCTCTTCTGTCTCCAGCCGTTTCTTCAGTGTCTCCCGCAGTCTCGGTACCGGTGTTACCATCTAGTCGACCGTCCCCTGCTTCTGTGCGTACGGCGACGCGGCTGTCTCGGCAGCCCTCGTACGCTTCTTCGGTGTCGTCTGCTTCCTCGAAGGACGTGGTTTGCGCTCCCCAGCCTCGTTATGCGACTTGCGCTGATGAGCTTAAGGAGTGATCTGGAGATTCCTGAGTTTATGAAGGGCCCACGGCGGCAGGGGGATCGTCCCCCTACCGACATGGAATATTTGATTTGGGAGGCCTATAAGCGAAAGTATCCTTGGGCTTCGGAGACATATGTTCCTGTCTCTGAGAAATGTATTCCTCGCTCATGATTCCTTTGTGTATTGTGTGTTGTGGGTTGTTTCCATTTGTGTACATGGTTGTGGGGTGCGGGTCGAGTGTGTGTGTGTGTGTGGGTGGAGCGGGTTTGTTTCCCAGTTCCTGCGTGCTCCGGTTTGTTGTTGTTGTGGGTTTATTTGTGTGGCTTGTGTGTGTGTGTGTCCGGTTCCTGTGCGGTCTGGGGTTTGGTTAGTGTGTGTGACTGGTTGTGGATGTTATGTTCTTATGTTATGCTTTGTGGTTCTATGTTTTTATGATGGTGTTTGTGCACTTGTTTGTGTGGTGTTGAGTGCCCTTCAGGCTGTTGGCGTGACCCGGTCTGGGTTTATGCTCTTTGTCGTGTTTTGCCAATGTGCTTTTCTTTTTGTTTGTTGTATACTTGTATTTTCTTTCTTGTTATTGTTATTATTGTTATTATTATTATTATTATTATCGTTTTGTGTTGGTGCCTCTCCGTGTGTGTTTGAGGTGCTGGTAGCCTTCTTCTGTATATTTATGTTCTAGTTTTTCATTTCTGTATTGTATTCCGCTGTTTTTAACTTAATTGTTGTATTTTGTTTGTAATTATTGTTGTTTTGTGGTCGGCCCTTCCGGCCGGCGTTTTTGTGATTAGTACATTTGTTCCTTTATGTTTTTGCAAGTTTGTGCTTTGTCATTTTGTTCTGTTGTTCTATGTTGTATTTGTTTGCTTTTATTGTACTTATAAGCATGCTTGCATGTAAAAAATAAATAAATAAACTTACGTGTGACTAATACCTCCGTAATAAACAATCTCTCTCAATATTTCTGCACAACAGATGTTAGCAACCTCTCTCAAATGTTTTTGTATTATAATATTGTTGACACCCACAACACGTTCGTCGGTCACTCACTGGTAACACCACACTTGAAAGGTTAGAACTGTCACTTCTGACAGATTACACTTTCACACCTTCATTGGAACATTAGACAGAGCAAACTCATTACAAGGTAATACCCTGAAGATCCGAGATTGCGTGATTACTGATCACCAAAATTATTATGTGCATAAGATAATTACCAGGAGTACTGTACTCACGTTAAGACTCACACCTGTCACGCCTGCTCACAGCTGACGTTGATGACTTAAGCCAGGGAAACCCAATACTGTACCAACAATATTGGATAAGGGTTCACCCTCCAGTTTTCCAGATGCCAGATGGTATATCCAGGTTCATTCGGTGGCACAACGCGAACTAGTCAATAATCTTGACACAGCTCCTCACTGAAATGAGTCATTAAATTATGTTCACTGTCACCATCCATGACAACAAATATGGTGGAGTACCCCACACTCGCGGCCCCCGTTTTCTTTGTGATGCATCTACACACCCACCTCCACACAGACCGCCTCCAATGAGGCAAAATATCTCACAACCTCCTCACGTCTCGTTACAGTAAAAACACTCCCCGCTCACTAACGTCCAAAAGCTTTTGACACGCTTGAAATATTTTAAACTTGATTGTTCCCACAGATGTTCATTGCTAGATGGACAATAACTCCTCTATCAGACTCACATATGACACTGAGTCTTCCAATGAATTAGTTATGCATGACTTCACCTTCTCTCTCTCACTCTGCTTCATATGAAGTCACACGTGCTGGTACTAAACACTGCTTGTACCTTACAGACGAACACCTGGTCTTGGTGTGTCCTGGACCATCGTTTCGTCGTAAATTCATTCTTCCAGTACCATGTAAGAGCCAATTGCACTGCGAAGGTTCATCGAGAATCCAGTTATTGGCTTGTTTCTCACATACAAAGTAGTACTGTACCTCTGGACAGTAGGTACAGTACCTATGGAAAGTAGGTACAGTACCTACTCACTAGGTAACTAGGAATGACCGGCTTGCCCAGAGCTCTAATGGTCTGGTCTTTGTCTGATGTCTGAAGCCCGAATGGTGCCTCAGGCCGCCTCGTGGGCCCTCGTGAATGCTGTGACGTCGTCACCAGTTTGCCAACGAGACACGTAGGAATTTGATGCGCTGTCCATACTGTATTCCCATTGGTTGCGGCATGAGTCGCTCCTAATGGTGTTACCACCGTCTTCTGACAGTGCCTCGTTGTTTCCGAGGGAGG
The DNA here is from genome assembly GCF_040958095.1 of Procambarus clarkii. Lineage (NCBI taxonomy): Eukaryota > Metazoa > Arthropoda > Malacostraca > Decapoda > Cambaridae > Procambarus > Procambarus clarkii. Next base: position 33,717,114 of record NC_091162.1, read on the forward strand.
GAAGGAGGGGTTTTGTGGTCCAAAGACCAACCGTCAACTGTGAGGGGAGTCCTTTCTCTCATTCCTCCCTCCCTTCCTCCCTCCACTACACTCTGTATAAAAATTTTCTCCACATGGGTACCCCTGGAGGACTGGTTGTCCAAGCTTGATGTGTTTGCTGTTGCGGCTTCATTTCATTACATCGAGAAGATTACATCGTGGGACTCCTCTAGATGAGGCGAAACAATTGACACCCAACTCGACAAACTTTGAACCTTAACTAACGAGGTCAGTTCTTGCAAGCACAGATGAATGCAATAAGTTAGTGCACTGAGAGCTCCATCTCTCACATAGGGGGACGAAGGGAATATCAGTACGAATTAAGAGAGCAGTAGAGTTATGGACCCCAGTAAAAGCTGGAGAGGGGAAGAGAAAGGAGTAATTACCATGGAAGTGCCCAGGACGAGCGCCAAGCATGGCTCCTGGAGACAGACACAAAGCGGTGAAAACTGCATTATCAGAAGTTGGAGTTCGTAGAAGTTGGCATAAAATCTACGAATATTCCATTGAAGAATAGATATTGTCAAGAATAGAGAGAACAGAAACAGAGAACAAGGGAGAAACAAAGGCAAAGAAGATCACAGTATACCAAGTAAGATCAGGATCAGTAAAATCGGGGTTATGGGGCATAGGTAAATCTAGCAAGGACGAGAGAGCAGTAGGAGGGACCAGAGGCGGACTGAATGAGACCGGAGTTGGAGGAGGCATCGGAGAGGGGCGGTAAAGAGAATCAGGGGGAAGGGGGGGACAGAAACAAGGGTGCGCACCTCAACAAGGGCAGCATCTGAGAGAGAATCGAGGACCAAGGGAACCTCCATAGTTGGGACAGGGGACTGGGAGAGGGAGAGAGGATAGTCTGAGTCGGAGAGTGAGGAATAGAGCGATACCTTCTTACCCGCTGGTGAGGAAGAAGGAGAGGAGCCAGGCTTACGTTTCTGACGTAAAGAGACAGGTGTACCAGCAGCAATGTACTGGGCGACAATCTCGACAGTCTCAACAGGAGAAGAAGAATGGAAGCGGTCAACATGAAGATTGCCGTGAGGAGGATGGACAACGGACTGAACGGACAGGTGGTGTGGAGTGCCAAAAGATAGGGGAGAGGGCTGAGAAGAAGGAATGGGGTGAGAAGGGAAAGAGAGCACAGGAGACAAGGAAGTCTGGGAAGGAAGAATGGAAGGAAACACCGAGTCGGAGAACCAGGAGAAAGACCCTCTGGCTCAGAACACAAAGGAGCAGACGAGATGGTAGTGGAGGGATCGGGGTCCAAGGCCTGGAAACGGTTGCGAAACTGAGAAAGTGGAAGAGGGCGAGGAGTAGTGGAACGCAACACACGAGCATAAGACATGCCAGAGAAAGAGGGAAGATGGCGAACTTGGTGACTCGCCTCAGGAAAAAGACTAATAATCACAATGTTTAAAATTGAGGATGGCTTCCTCAAATTTGAAGTGCATACATGCACGGGTGAAGGTAGGGTGGGCGTCACCGCAATTGATGCAGTGAGCTTGGGAAGATGATCACTCTGTCTTAGAATGAGCCGAGTCTCAACACAAGAAGCATAGAGACACCTCATTTGAGCACCTGAAGGGCCCATGCCGAAATCTCCAGCACCTATTGCAGAGGCAAGGAGAGGGGATGTACTCCTGAATGGAGCATCTGGTACCAGAAAAAAATATGGAAGACAAAGAGACATACTTTAAAAAATGATCTTCACTATGTGAAGAAGCTGGCGACAACGACCACGAGAAGGACGAGTAAATGTATCAATCTGGATGATAGAATGGCCTTGGGCCTCGTGGATATGTTTAATATCCTCCTGGCAGTCTTTCAGTTCTCTATCACCAGTCGCAACATGGTGCAAAAAAATAACTGTGCCAATGCTGGCATTTAAAAGGGCATTTTTGGAGATCCGAACAAGGGTCTTCCCAGTGCAGAACAACCAGGCTAAGCGGTCAGCCGCTTCCTGAGAAGTGTCTGCAATGACACGTGTACCAGTATGGGACGGGTTAAAAGTGACAAAGGCATCCACTGAATCAACTGGGTGTTTATGGATGAATATATCATCAGGACGTGTAGAATCAACATAACTGAGATCAAAATACTTAGTCCATATAGCAGGACCAAACAAAGCTTGGAATGTATTAGAATTGGAAGGAATTATGTGACTGGAGGTGACGGTGCCGAGCACCCTCAGTAAGAGGGGTGGGGGGGGGTAATAGGCACAGTTGTGGCAATAAAATATGTAGATGGAGTCATTGAAAACTGGGAACACTTTTATGGAAGGAATGATATGTATGTTTGGGATGGGGTGCATTTATTCAGGGCTGGAATTGCAGCTGTTGCCAACTCATTGTAACCTGTGGTTGGAGAGGTTTGTTTTCGTTTAAACTGTGAACAGATAGAGCTATGGGAATGGGGGGTAGAAATAACCTAAGCTACTCTATCCCTTTGAGATATATTTCTTTCTTGTCTCAACAAACATCCTTGAACTTGGTATGGGAATTTATATGGAGAAAGGAGGCAATAAAAGTAAGTGTTGGTGGGGGGAGAAAAATGGCAAAAATGAACAGGGAAAGAAAAGGGGCTCAAAATAGCATTTCACTTTAGGAATATTACACGAACAGTAGGAGTCTAAGAAACAAAATAAACGATCTAAATGCTCTTGTTTGCACAGAAATAATAGATATTATTGCACTTACTGAAACATGCATGAATGTAGAAAACAGAGAACTATTAGCTGAATATCAAATAAACGGATTTAAACTAATTCACACAGATAGATATATTAGACGAGGAAGGAGAGTAGCCATATATGTTAGGGAAAATTTGAAATGTAGTCTCAAAGAGGGAATCAAAACTGAGCCACACACAGAAACTATTTGGCTAGAATTAAACGAAAAGGTTAGAAATCTTATAATAGGAGAGTAAGGTACTTATGACTACGACCGTGCGCAACACCTGAGCTGATGAGCCATTTAGGCCCCTGCCAAGGTGTTGCACATGCCCGTAGTCTCTTTCCCCGGGGACGTGTGTGCGTCGTCAGGCGGGGGGTTAGTGGGTCGCGGCGGGTGGTTTGGCACACCAGGTCTTTGTCATGTGGGGAGGTTGTGAGTCGCTGGGGTAGAAGTGTAAGTATTGGAACAGGTGAGCAGGAGTAGTAGATGTAAGATGAATGTATATGAGTATGTAACGTAGAGTTAAGCATGCTATGTGGATATATAAAGTTAATTAAGTGTCTGTAGCAAAGAGAAGGATATGTTGAGGGCTGAGAAGGGGGGCTCCTCCCATGGGAAGGTATACCTAGGAGACCGAGTATTTTTAGGTGTACGGTTAGGGAAGGGCGTGTGAAGCAGGTGAGGGGGGGAGGGGAGGGGAAGTGAAGAGGACCACCTAGGAGCTTTGGCTGACAGAGAGAGTGTGCCTCACATTCTCGTATTTAAACAATATGTCTGTGGTATGTAGGAAAGTTAAGATGTTGGCAGAAAGGACAGTTGACAGAGTGAAGTGCGTGTATATTACCAAAAACATGAAACTTTTCTCACCACAATCGACACCGCCGCCGCCTCGGCTTCCTAGGCCTTCAACACTGGTTGTAAAATGTTATACTCAAATTCTATGTCAGTTGGAATATAACCAATCACAGGCAAGTAGGCCTCTGACGTCATGCCAGACAGAGGAGCATCAGCCATGCTCCCAGCAGCCTCAGTTCTCCTCTGTCAAGTGTCAAAATCTATTTTGGGTAGCTACTGAATACACAGGGAGGGCACTAGGATTGGCTAGCTTGAATTGGTTAGCGGATGGCCTTGGGGGTTTCCCGACGACATGGAGTGAACATTCTGAGCTCCAGCATTCTGTGACTGAGCATTATAATTTGAAGTTGCATTATAACTGGGTTGGGAGTTGTAATTACGTGAGTTCTGATAATGTCTTGGACGCTGTGCGCCTCGCTAAGACTGACCATGGGAGTTACGAGGTGGAGATGTCCTTTACCTAGCTCTACAATCCGCAGTGTGGTGACCAACTTGTTTATGGTACGTGCAATATGGGAGCCTAGAATGATTAGATTGACGAGGGGACCGAGAGAATTGTCTAGGAGGTGATTATCTAGGGGCGGACCAACAGTCCCTTGCGAGGTGGTTACTCTTACCACAATGCCAACATGAGGGAGTGGATGGTTGTGGACTATGGCGTTTCGGCAATTTATGAGGCGGCGAATTTGAATGGGGGCTACGAGCATGGGTACGCTTCTGCGACCAAGAGTTTGTGGGAGGATGCTGAGAGCTTGTTACTACATTTACAGTATCAGAGGGTGGCAACAGTTGAGCACTTCGGGGAGCTAGTTTATCGGCGGCATTGTTAATGGCCTCAAATACTTCACCAATTTCATGTTTAACACCAAAATTTTGTTGCTCAACGATTGGTTTAGTATGCTCGGGGGCAAAATGCATTAAAGTACCAAATGCTATCATCTTGGCCATAGCCTCAGGGGACAGATTATTGTTTTTATCTAACCAAGTCGAATTATTCATAGCAGACACTAAGGCATAAAGATACTGATCGAGACGGCTAGTAAACGCATTAAACGATTCACCAGGCTGCATGGTGGCATTGGCAATTTTCTTGACTAACCTATACGGGTCAAGATCTCCTTTATTAACAAAGCGACGGCGAAAGAAATCCTTAAATTCGGGCCAAGACTGGAGGCTAACAATGGCTTTCTCATCAACAACAAACCGTGCATCACCTTTGGTTGCGTCCACAGCTGACCGAGCAATTGCTAAGTATTCGGCATCAGTAGGCTTAGAAAAACGTGCAACTGTTTTCGCTTCAACCTTACTAAACCATGACTCTAATAAGCGGGATTCACCAGCAAAAAGAGGAATAGCCATTTCCTGAGCTGATCTCTGGCCATTGGGACGAGCAACTGTTCCCGGTGATTCTGAAGGGGTTTCAACAGTGGTAGGCATTGTCACAGCCGTGGAAGGAATATTTGAACGCAGATTATAATTAAGTGCACCTGGCATCAGAAATAGTATACACAAAAATAAACACACACAAAAATATCAACTTGGCTAAAGTAAGAAAAAATGGCACAAATAAAATTATTAAATTGGGCTAGGCAACAAATAATTAAGAACAAGCAAAATTGTGAATTAAATTAGCAATCTGGTATGAATATGGCTGGGATTAGAAGCATGCAAATTAATTAAACCAGGCTAAGCACAGCAATTTAGAATAAAAACTGTAAAATGCAATTGCAAAATTTCATTAAAAAGATTCAACACAACAAGTGGCAATGCAAGAAATATGTATGTAGCACATAAACTGGACACAGGAATGTATATAACTGCTATGGTAAAAATTTAAAATAAAATGCTTAAAGGATAAATTTCAAGTTAGGTCTGGAGAAATATCAAAAATTTTCTATGTTCTATTGTCTATGGAAATTTCAAAAACAAATTTCTATTATGCAAAATAAACTGCTAGAAACAATTATTGTGTCAGGTGTGTCAGGAGATGTGTCAGGTGTTTATGTTTAAAGAGAGGCGGGTGATACTACTACCAGGAGCTCGCGGCACCCTCCCCCTCCTCCCCCTTCCCCACCACCAGTCAGTCATCAATCACTTCTCAATTCCCGGAACCCATTTCCTCCACCCGTTAACTTGAGGTTAGTTCAACGTGAGCATTCTTTCTCTGCAAACCACATCACACACTACGTTATGGAAAAACGAACTTTAACAGCTTGCATGAAGAGCTATGTTCTTTATATACCATCACCAAATCAATGTTGTCGTTTAGAATGTGAAAGATGTGCAAAACCAGCCCTAGATCCTTACGACATCAAGTGTAAGTGATGTCAGAAGATCTTTTGCGGTCTTACCTTTACAAGAACTTCTTTTCGACGGCTCATAAAACGGAGGAAAGGGTCCTGCAAGGTACTGTTGATAGGAACGTCATCCCTACAGACAAAAAAAATGCAATTGATAATTTATTATAAAACCAAATATATATATATATATATATATATATATATATATATATATATATATATATATATATATATATATATATATATATATATATATATATATATATATATATATATATATATATATATATATATATATATATATATTATTAAATATGACCGAAAAAGTAAGATTAATAATTCTAACACGAATTTTCTCAATCTTTCGTACATTACGCTTCACTGTTGGAGGTAAATCAAAAATCAATTCTCCAAAATTCATTTTTATTTCTAGTCTGACGCGACACGGGCGCGTTTCGTAAAACTTATTACATTTTCAAAGACTTTAGTTCACAAATACACAACTGAATAGAACTTACGTATCTCCGATTTTATATCTACATTTGAGTGAGGTGGAAGGGGTGATGTGGCATTAACACAAGACAGAACAAAATGTGGTATTAATAGGGTATTAATTTCATCAACACAAGACAGAACAAGATTATTAATAGGGTATTAATTTCATCAACACAAGACAGAACACGAAACAATGGATATTGAATAGAAGTGTTTGTAGAAAGCCTATTGGTCCATATTTCTTGATGCTTCTATATTGGAGCGGAGTCTTGAGGTGGGTAGAATATAGTTGTGCAATAATTGGCTGTTGATTGCTGGTGTTGACTTCTTGATGTGTAGTGCCTCGCAAACGTCAAGCCACCTGCTATCGCTGTATCTATCGATGATTTCTGTGATGTTTACTAGGATTTCTCTGGCGATGGTTTGGTTGTGGGAAGAGATTATATGTTCCTTAATGGAGCCCTGTTGCTTATGCATCGTTAAACGCCTAGAAAGAGATGTTGTTGTCTTGCCTATATACTGGGTTTTTTGGAGCTTACAGTCCCCAAGTGGGCATTTGAAGGCATAGACGACGTTAGTCTCTTTTAAAGCGTTCTGTTTTGTGTCTGGAGAGTTTCTCATGAGTAGGCTGGCCGTTTTTCTGGTTTTATAGTAAATCGTCAGTTGTATCCTCTGATTTTTGTCTGTAGGGATAACGTTTCTATTAACAATATCTTTCAGGACCCTTTCCTCCGTTTTATGAGCTGTGGAAAAGAAGTTCCTGTAAAATAGTCTAATAGGGGGTATAGGTGTTGTGTTAGTTGTCTCTTCAGAGGTTGCATGGCTTTTCACTTTCCTTCTTATGATGTCTTCGACGAAACCATTGGAGAAGCCATTATTGACTAGGACCTGCCTTACCCTACAGAGTTCTTCGTCGACTTGCTTCCATTCTGAGCTGTGGCTGAGAGCACGGTCGACATATGCGTTAACAACACTCCTCTTGTACCTGTCTGGGCAGTCGCTGTTGGCATTTAGGCACATTCCTATGTTTGTTTCCTTAGTGTAGACTGCAGTGTGGAAACCTCCGCCCTTTTCCATGACTGTTACATCTAGAAAGGGCAGCTTCCCATCCTTTTCCATCTCGTAAGTGAAACGCAGCACGGAACTCTGCTCAAATGCCTCCTTCAGCTCCTGCAGATGTCTGACATCAGGTACCTGTGTAAAAATGTCGTCAACATACCTGCAGTATATGGCCGGTTTCAAGTTCATGTTCATATATATATATATACATATATATATATACATATATATATACATAAATATATATATATATATATATATGTCGTACCTAATAGCCAGAACGCACTTCTCGGCCTACTATTCAAGGCCCGATTTGCCTAATAAGCCAAGTTTTCCTGAATTAATATATTTTCTCTAACTTTTTTCTTATGGAATGATAAAGCTACCCATTTTATTATGTATGAGGTCAATTTTTTTTTATTGGAGTTAAAATTAATGTAGATACATGACCGAACCTAACCAACCCTACCTAACCTAACCTAACCTATCTTTATAAGTTAGGTTAGGTTAGGTAGCCGAAAAAGTTAGGTTAGGTTAGGTTAGGTAGGTTAGGTAGTCGAAAAACAATTAATTCATGACAACTTGGCTTATTAGGCAAATCGGGCCTTGCGTAGTAGGCTGAGAAGTGCGTTCTGGCTACTAGGTACGACATATATATATATATATATATATATATATATATATATATATATATATATATATATATATATATATATATATATATATATATATATATATATATATATATATATTTGGTTTTATAATAAATTATCAATTGCATTTTTTTTGTCTGTAGGGATGACGTTCCTATCAACAATACCTTGCAGGACCCTTTCCTCCGTTTTATGAGCCGTCGAAAAGAAGTTCTTGTAAAGGTAAGACCGCAAAAGATCTTCTGACATCACTTACACTTGATGTCGTAAGGATCTAGGGCTGGTTTTGCACATCTTTCACATTCTAAACGACAACATTGATTTGGTGATGGTATATAAAGAACATAGCTCTTCATGCAAGCTGTTAAAGTTCGTTTTTCCATAACGTAGTGTGTGATGTGGTTTGCAGAGAAAGAATGCTCACGTTGAACTAACCTCAAGTTAACGGGTGGAGGAAATGGGTTCCGGGAATTGAGAAGTGATTGATGACTGACTGGTGGTGGGGAAGGGGGAGGAGGGGGAGGGTGCCGCGAGCTCCTGGTAGTAGTATCACCCGCCTCTCTTTAAACATAAACACCTGACACATCTCCTGACACACCTGACACAATAATTGTTTCTAGCAGTTTATTTTGCATAATAGAAATTTGTTTTTGAAATTTCCATAGACAATAGAACATAGAAAATTTTTGATATTTCTCCAGACCTAACTTGAAATTTATCCTTTAAGCATTTTATTTTAAATTTTTACCATAGCAGTTATATACATTCCTGTGTCCAGTTTATGTGCTACATACATATTTCTTGCATTGCCACTTGTTGTGTTGAATCTTTTTAATGAAATTTTGCAATTGCATTTTACAGTTTTTATTCTAAATTGCTGTGCTTAGCCTGGTTTAATTAATTTGCATGCTTCTAATCCCAGCCATATTCATACCAGATTGCTAATTTAATTCACAATTTTGCTTGTTCTTAATTATTTGTTGCCTAGCCCAATTTAATAATTTTATTTGTGCCATTTTTTCTTACTTTAGCCAAGTTGATATTTTTGTGTGTGTTTATTTTTGTGTATACTATTTCTGATGCCAGGTGCACTTAATTATAATCTGCGTTCAAATATTCCTTCCACGGCTGTGACAATGCCTACCACTGTTGAAACCCCTTCAGAATCACCGGGAACAGTTGCTCGTCCCAATGGCCAGAGATCAGCTCAGGAAATGGCTATTCCTCTTTTTGCTGGTGAATCCCGCTTATTAGAGTCATGGTTTAGTAAGGTTGAAGCGAAAACAGTTGCACGTTTTTCTAAGCCTACTGATGCCGAATACTTAGCAATTGCTCGGTCAGCTGTGGACGCAACCAAAGGTGATGCACGGTTTGTTGTTGATGAGAAAGCCATTGTTAGCCTCCAGTCTTGGCCCGAATTTAAGGATTTCTTTCGCCGTCGCTTTGTTAATAAAGGAGATCTTGACCCGTATAGGTTAGTCAAGAAAATTGCCAATGCCACCATGCAGCCTGGTGAATCGTTTAATGCGTTTACTAGCCGTCTCGATCAGTATCTTTATGCCTTAGTGTCTGCTATGAATAATTCGACTTGGTTAGATAAAAACAATAATCTGTCCCCTGAGGCTATGGCCAAGATGATAGCATTTGGTACTTTAATGCATTTTGCCCCCGAGCATACTAAACCAATCGTTGAGCAACAAAATTTTGGTGTTAAACATGAAATTGGTGAAGTATTTGAGGCCATTAACAATGCCGCCGATAAACTAGCTCCCCGAAGTGCTCAACTGTTGCCACCCTCTGATACTGTAAATGTAGTAACAAGCTCTCAGCATCCTCCCACAAACTCTTGGTCGCAGAAGCGTACCCATGCTCGTAGCCCCCATTCAAATTCGCCGCCTCATAAATTGCCGAAACGCCATAGTCCACAACCATCCACTCCCTCATGTTGGCATTGTGGTAAGAGTAACCACCTCGCAAGGGACTGTTGGTCCGCCCCTAGATAATCACCTCCTAGACAATTCTCTCGGTCCCCTCGTCAATCTAATCATTCTAGGCTCCCATATTGCACGTACCATAAACAAGTTGGTCACCACACTGCGGATTGTAGAGCTAGGTAAAGGACATCTCCACCTCGTAACTCCCATGGTCAGTCTTAGCGAGGCGCACAGCGTCCAAGACATTATCAGAACTCACGTAATTACAACTCCCAACCCAGTTATAATGCAACTTCAAATTATAATGCTCAGTCACAGAATGCTGGAGCTCAGAATGTTCACTCCATGTCGTCGGGAAACCCCCAAGGCCATCCGCTAACCAATTCAAGCTAGCCAATCCTAGTGCCCTCCCTGTGTATTCAGTAGCTACCCAAAATAGATTTTGACACTTGACAGAGGAGAACTGAGGCTGCTGGGAGCATGGCTGATGCTCCTCTGTCTGGCATGACGTCAGAGGCCTACTTGCCTGTGATTGGTTATATTCCAACTGACATAGAATTTGAGTATAACATTTTACAACCAGTGTTGAAGGCCTAGGAAGCCGAGGCGGCGGCGGTGTCGATTGTGGTGAGAAAAGTTTCATGTTTTTGGTAATGTACACGCACTTCACTCTGTCAACTGTCCTTTCTGCCAACATCTTAACTTTCCTACATACCACAGACATATTGTTTAAATACGAGAATGTGAGGCACACTCTCTCTGTCAGCCAAAGCTCCTAGGTGGTCCTCTTCACTTCCCCTCCCCTCCCCCCTCACCTGCTTCACACGCCCTTCCCTAACCGTACACCTAAAAATACTCGGTCTCCTAGGTATACCTTCCCATGGGAGGAGCCCCCCTTCTCAGCCCTCAACATATCCTTCTCTTTGCTACAGACACTTAATTAACTTTATATATCCACATAGCATGCTTAACTCTACGTTACATACTCATATACATTCATCTTACATCTACTACTCCTGCTCACCTGTTCCAATACTTACACTTCTACCCCAGCGACTCACAACCTCCCCACATGACAAAGACCTGGTGTGCCAAACCACCCGCCGCGACCCACTAACCCCCCGCCTGACGACGCACACACGTCCCCGGGGAAAGAGACTACGGGCATGTGCAACACCTTGGCAGGGGCCTAAATGGCTCATCAGCTCAGGTGTTGCGCACGGTCGTAGTCATAAGTACCTTACTCTCCTATTATAAGATTTCTCACCTTCTCGTTTAATTCTAGCCAAATAGTTTCTGTGTGTGGCTCAGTTTTGATTCCCTCTTTGAGACTACATTTCAAATTTTCCCTAACATATATGGCTACTCTCCTTCCTCGTCTAATATATCTATCTGCGTGAATTAGTTTAAATCCGTTTATTTGATATTCAGCTAATAGTTCTCTGTTTTCTACATTCATGCATGTTTCAGTAAGTGCAATAATATCTATTATTTCTGTGCAAACAAGAGCATTTAGATCGTTTATTTTGTTTCTTAGACTCCTACTGTTCGTGTAATATTCCTAAAGTGAAATGCTATTTTGAGCCCCTTTTCTTTCCCTGTTCATTTTTGCCATTTTTCTCCCCCACCAACACAATAAGTTTTATGAAATGCGCTCAAGTGTCGCGTCAGACTAGAAATAAAAATGAATTTTGGAGAATTGATCTTTGAATTACCATCAACAGTGAAAAGAAACGTAAGAAATATAGAGAAAATTCGTGTTAGAATTATTAATCTTACTTTTTCGGTCATATTTAATAATATATGTCTACAGGAAAGACTGCTACCAATATATATATATATATATATATATATATATATATATATATATATATATATATATATATATATATATATATATATATATATATATATATATATATATATATATATATATATATATATATATGTCGTACCTAGTAGCCAGAACGCACTTCTCAGCCTACTATGCAAGGCCCGATTTGCCTAATAAGCCAAGATTTCATGAATTAATTGTTTTTCGACTACCTAACCTACCTAACCTAACCTAACTTTTTCGGCTACCTAACCTAACCTAACCTATAGAGATAGGTTAGGTTAGGTTAGGTAGGGTTGGTTAGGTTTGGTCATATATCTACGTTAATTTTAACTCCAATAAAAAGAAAATTGACCTCATACATAATTAAATGGGTAGCTTTATCATTTCATAAGAAAAAAATTAGAGAAAATATATTATTTCAGGAAAACTTGGCTTATTAGGCAAATCGGGCCTTGCAAAGTAGGCTGAGAAGTGCGTTCTGGCTACTAGGTACGACATATATATATATATATATATATATATATATATATATATATATATATATATATATATATATATATATATATATATATATATATATATATGTCGTACCTAGTAGCCAGAACGCAATTCTCAGCCAACTATGCAAGGCCCGATTTGCCTAATAAGCCAAGATTTCATGAATTAATATATTTTCTCTAATTTTTTTCTTATGAAATGATAAAGCTACCCATTTCATTATGTATGAGGTAAAAAAAAATTTTATTGGAGTTAAAATTAACGTAGATATATGACCAAACCTAACCAACCCTACCTAACCTAACCTAACCTATCTTTATAGGTTAGGTTAGGTTAGGTAGCCGAAAAAGTTAGGTTAGGTTAGGTTAGGTAGGTTAGGTAGTCGAAAAACAATTAATTCATGAAAACTTGGCTTATTAGGCAAATCTGGCCTTGCATAGTAGGCTGAGAAGTGCGTTCTGGCTACTAGGTACGACATATATATATATATATATATATATATATATATATATATATATATATATATATATATATATATATATATATATATATATATATATATATATATATATATATATATATTTATATATATGTTTCATTCAATATGACCGCATATTCTGTATTTATTATTTTCTGGTTTAGGGCTTCTATCCCTCTAACTATTTTCTTAGCATCAGGGCTTAATTGGAATAGGAGTTCTCCAAAACTCATTTTCGTACTTTTAAGGTGAAGAAAAGAAGTGATTTACTATAGAGTGTATTACACTTATTTGTATAATTTGCACGACGTTTCGAACCTCCATGGTTCATTCTCAAGTGAACAGATCTTACAATACTAGTTGATTTTATACCCGCATTTGGTCAGGTGATAATACAATGAAGGTGAAAAACATGGGGGGATACATAAGGGATAAACATAGGGGCTGCAGAAGGCTTATTGGCCCATACGAGGCATCTCCTATCTAAACACAAAGATTAATCCAGTGTAATTGGCCTGTTATGTTGGACATTATCTTCTGTGTTGGCATCGATATGTTCTTGTCTTGTCCTTGCTCTCATGGTGGGTAGAGTAAATAGTTCCGTGATTTGGGTGTTCATGGTAGGTCGCTCTATTCTTATGTGAATTGCCTCAAGAATTTGTAATCTTCTTGAATCTTGGGTTTTGTCTATTATGCAAGTATTCTTGTTCAACATTTCTCTTGTTAGAGTAATGTCATGGGCTTGTCTCATGTGATCTAGGAATCTAGGAGTTCTGGCTACTAGGTACGACATATATATATATATATATATATATATATATATATATATATATATATATATATATATATATATATATATATATATATATATATATATATATATATATATATATGTCGTACCTAGTAGCCAGAACTCCCTTTTTGGCCTACTATTCAAGGCCCGATTTGCCTAATAAGTCAAGTTTTCCTGAATTAATATATTTTTTTCTAATTTTTTGCCTTTTAAATGATAAAGCTACCCATTTCATTATGTATGAGGTCAATTTTTTTTATTGGAGTTAAAATTAACGTAGATATATGACCGAACCTAACCAACCCTACCTAACCTAACCTATCTTTATAGGTTAGGTTTGGTTAGGTAGCCGAAAAAGTTAGGTTAGGTTAGGTAGGTTAGGTTGTCGAAAAACAATTAATTCATGAAAACTTGGCTTATTAGGCAAATCGGGCCTTCCATAGTAGGCTGAGAAGTGCGTTCTGGCTACTAGGTACGACATATATATATATATATATATATATATATATATATATATATATATATATATATATATATATATATATATATATATATATGTCGTACCTAATAGCCAGAACGCACTTCTCAGCCTACTATTCAAGGCCCGATTTGCCTAATAAGCCAAGTTTTCATGAATTAATGTTTTTTCGTCTACCTAACCTACCTAACCTAACCTAACCTAGCTTTTTTTGGCTACCTAACCTAACCTTACCTATAAATATAGGTTAGGTTAGGTTAGGTAGGGTTGGTTAGGTTCGGTCATATATCTACGTTAATTTTAACTCCAATAAAAAAAATTGACCTCATACATAGAGAAAAGGGTTGCTTTATCATTTCATAAGAAAAAAATTATAGTAAATATATTAATTCAGGAAAACTTGGCTTATTAGGCAAATCGGGCCTTGAATAGTAGGCTGAGAAGTGAGTTCTGGCTACTAGGTACGACATATATATATATATATATATATATATATATATATATATATATATATATATATATATATATATGTCGTACCTAGTAGCCAGAACGGACTTCTCAGCCTACTATGCAAGGCCCGATTTGCCTAATAAGCCAAGTTTTCATGAATTAATTGTTTTTCAACTACCTAACCTACCTAACCTAACCTAACCTAACTTTTTCGGCTACCTAACCTAACCTAACCTAACCTATAAAGATAGGTTAGGTTAGGTTAGGTAGGGGTTGGTTGGGTTCGGTCATATATATATGTTAATTTTAACTCCAATTAAAAAAAATTGACCTCATACATAATGAAATGGGTAGCTTTATCATTTCATAAGAAAAAAATTAGAGAAAATATATTAATTCATGAAAACTTGGCTTATTAGGCAAATCGGGCCTTGCATATTAGGCTGAGAAGTGCGTTCTGGCTACTAGGTACGACATATATATATATATATATATATATATATATATATATATATTCTCACCCATGACATAAATACTGTTAGATCTAGATGCTCTAGATATTTCATCCCATAGATGCTTTGCTTCCATTCTGTCTAAATTTGGTGGCCTATATATAACTCCTATTATAATATTATTTGCTTTTTCGTTTAATTCTATCCAAATAGTTTCTGTGTGTGGCTCAGTTTTGATTCCCTCTTTGAGACTACATTTCAAATTGTCCCTAACATATATGGCTACTCCCCCTCCTCGTCTAATATATCTATCTGTGTGAAATAGTTTAAATCCATTTATTTGATATTCAGCTAATAGTTCTCTATTTTCTACATTCATCCACGTTTCGGTAAGTGCAATAATATCTATTTTTTCTGTGCAGACAAGAGCATTTAATTTGTTAATTTTATTTCTTAGACTTCTACTGTTAGTGTAATATACCCTAAGTGAATTGTTATTTTGAGGCCCTTTTCTTTCCCTGATCATTTTGCCAATTCTTTTCTCCTGTTGTTGTTGTTTAAGATTCGCTACTCATAACAATAAGTTCCAGTAGCAGGGGCTATGGTGAGCCCGTAAGTGGAGGCTCTTTGGAGCCATTAACTGTATCAGTGGCTGATACTAGAGATGTGGCGATGGATGGAAGTCTTCATGATGGTTTTCAGCCTGGAGGGCTGGCTGTACCAGTCATGGAGCTGGTGGGGTAAGCGTAGACCTGTAGGTTTTCCGTTTTTTCTTTGCCTGCGACTTTGGCTGAGCAGTGCTGTCGTTAGAGTTTGGTGACGTGGCCTCCATGAGGAAGTCTTGAACCGTGTTGGTGTCGTATTTGTGATGCGGCGGTGGAGCTCCTACTGTGATTTCCTCGTCTGAGGAGTCCGTAACCTCCGTAGTGGGCGTTTTTGTCTTTCGCCTCGCAGCCTTAGGTAGGTTTAGGTGTCGTTGATTGGTGGTTGTAGCTTTTTCAGGAGCGCTGGTGGTGCTGTTATCGTTTGTAGACAGCACGTCTGCTAGCGCGGCTGCTGAGATAGTGATGGTAGGAGTGTTGGGAGCTGGAGAAGGAATTACCTCTGTTTGTGTCGCCCGGGTCATGGGCGGTTCTGGCGTCGGTGTTGAAGTTGACCGCATGGTCGTCCTGGTGGTAGTCTCCGGAGTGGTAGAGGAGGCAGTGAGATTTACGCTAGTGGCTATGATGGGGGCCAGGCCATTGTCTATGTATAATGCGTTTAGTTCACTGACAAAGCGCTGGTTGTCTGGTCCTGCAAGCCTTTCCGCTAGTTTAAGAAGACCAGGGATAATGCCTGCACGTGATGCAGGGGGCTGTGAAGGAGTCTGTGGGACCTTGGGTCCACAATGAGAAGGCTATGTCGCCTGCTGGGAGGAGGCACCTGTTGGTAAGACCGGAAAGTCTTCTGGTCGACTAGTGAGAGCGAAGGTGGTGGGTTGAACGCTTGGGGCTCTGGTCGAGGAGGTAGACGAGTTGTTTCTTTTGGTTTCAACCTGGGCCTTGATGATTTCCTGTCTGCGGGGGCAGCGGTAGGAAATTGCTGGGTGATTGCCATCACAGAGCAAGCAGTGATGGACTGTTGCCTTGCATATGGAGTAGTGATGGTCCAGTGCGCACAGGCTGCACCTCTGGACAGGGTGCTGACACTTGTTGGTCGGGTGGGAGAACTCGTAGCACTTAAAGCACTGCTGGATCTCATGATATCGTTCCTTTTTTATTTGGTGGGGTGGTATTTTTAGGCCGAAGCAGTAGAATCCTTGTGTGGCCTGGGTGGCCGCAGCTATGGTGGTGAACGTAATCTTCATTGATGTTTTGTCGGTGTTGCAGAACTCTAGGTTGAATACCGACAGGTTTGGATTTTCGTCCTCGATATTGTTTATGATATGATGTTGAGGTCGCTCAGCGATCCACCGGCTGGTCCTGCTGGTAAAAACAGTTCTTCCGGCCAGGAATTCACGTGGGAAGTGAGGATGTAGGTAGTGCTCTTTGCGAAGAATGGCATCGTTAGTGAGGAGTTTTTCTAGCTCCTCTTCACATGAAAAGTAGAGCACGATATCTTTACCTTCCTGACTAATGTCAGCAGGTTTGAGGCCGGTTACGTCCTTCAGGACCTTTAAAGTATTGCTTCTTCCGATAGCATGACCGTCAAGTGGAGTAGCTCTGACCTTAAGACGTTTGGGTCGCATTGTGACCACACTGCGCCTTGTGATGTGTTGGCGGGAGATGTCTCACCCGTCCTCGAATATCCTCGAATTTTTGTCTTTTCTTCCACGAACACATACTTTTATTACCTCCTTCCTCAAAATCAAATCCCATACCACTATCTATTAACAGTTTAAACGCAAACAAACACCTCTAATCACTGGTTCCAACGAGTTCGCAACAAAAACCCCAGCACTGGATAGATGCACCCCATCACGAGCATACATTTCATTTCTTCCATAGAAGTGTTCCCAGTTGTCTATGAAAGATATTGCATTTGATTTGCAATATCTTTCCAGCCGGCAATTGACACCAAGTGCCCTCGACATCCAATCATTTCCCACTCCCTTTCTTGGAAGAATGCCACATATGATCGGGATTCCTCCCTTGCTCCTGACTAATTCAATGAATTAGTCCTGAATCTCTGTATTAGTTCCTCACTCCTAACTCGCCCAACATCATTACCCCCTGCACTAATATAAATAATGAGTTTGTTTCCATTTCCCGTCATAATATCATTCATGTTTCCAACAATATCACCAATTCCAGCTCCCGGATAGCAAACCCTTAATCTGTTCCCCCTATCTCTGGCACAAAGAGCCTATCTCTCTGGCTAGCATGAGTTATTAAGCCAGGCTAGCATGAGTTAGTCAGCAGGGCTAGAAAGAGTTAGTAAGAAGGGCTAGCAAGAGTTAGTAAGCAGAGCTAGCAAGAGTTAGTAAGCAGGGCTAGCAAGAGTTAGTAAGCAGGCTAGCAAGAGTTAGTAAGCAGGCTAGCAAGAGTTAGTAAGCAGGCTAGCAAGAGTTAGTAAGAAGGCTAGCAAGAGTTAGTAAGCAGGGCCTGAAAGAGTTAGTAAGCAGGCTAGCAAGAGTTAGTAAGCAGGCTAGCAAGAGTTAGTAAGAAGGCTAGCAAGAGTTAGTAAGCAGGGCTAGCAAGAGTTAGTAAGCAGGCTAGCAAGAGTTAGTAAGCAGGCTAGCAAGAGTTAGTAAGAAGGCTAGCAAGAGTTAGTAAGCAGGGCCTGAAAGAGTTAGTAAGAACATAAGAACAAAGGCAACTGCAGAAGGCCTATTGGCCCATACGAGGCAGCTCCTATTCTATAACTACCCAATCCCACTCATATACTTGTCCAACCCGCGCTTGAAACAATCGAGGGACCCCACCTCCACCACGTTACGCGGCAATTGGTTCCACAAATCAACAACCCTGTTACTGAACCAATATTTACCCAAATCTTTCCTAAATCTAAACTTATCCAATTTATACCCATTGTTTCGTGTTCTGTTTTGTGTTGATATTTTTAATACCCTATTAATATCCCCCCTGTTATGTCCATTCGTCCACTTGTCAACCTCTATCATGTCACCCCTAACTCTTCGCCTTTCCAGTGAATGCAACTTAAGGTTTGTTAATCTTTCTTCATATGAAAGATTTCGAATTTGGGGAATTAACTTAGTCATCCTACGTTGGACACGTTCAAGTGAATTTATATCCATTCTATAATACGGCGACCAAAACTGAACTGCATAATCTAAATGGGGCCTAACCAGAGCAAGATATAGCTTAAGAACCACACCAGGTGTCTTGTTACTAACACTTCGATTAATAAATCCCAGTGTCCTATTCGCCTTATTACGAACATTCATGCATTGATCCTTTTATTTTAAATTCTTATTAATTATAACTCCCAGATCCCTTTCGCAATCCGACTTCGCAATTTCGTTAGTTGTCAGTCAGTCAGGTGAAGTCACAGTGAGAGGTTGTGTTAACCGGAGCTCCTGAGTGTTGTTATATTATCATTGCAATATGGAAGTTGTAGTTAAGGACCTGGTGACTCTAGAGGGAGCCCTGAGGACAGAGTTGGACTCTCTGCGGGAGGAGGTGCGTCAGCTGAAAGAACAACGAGAAGTAACGAAGGAGGAGACCAATAGTAAAGGAACCTCGTCTTGGAGAGTTGTGAAAGACAGGGGCCTTAAGAAGACTTTGATAAAGCCGCCTTCAAACGCCATAGCAACTTCTAATTCATTTGACGTTTTGGAGGACGAGTGCTGTGGTGAGACTGCGGATCGCGCAAAAGGGAAAGCAACGAAGAGAAAGGAAGCGCAGGCCCCTCAGAAAGTAAAGGAAGTACCTAAGCAAACATTAGTTGTGGGAGATTCCCAGATAAGGTATTTGGATAGAGCGTTTTGTGCTAGAGATAGGGGGAACAGGTTAAGGGTTTGCTATCCCGGAGCTGGCATTGGTGATATTATAAACAACATGAATGATATTATGGCTGGTAATGGGAACAATCCCATAATTTGCATTAGCGTGGGAGGAAATGATGTTGGTCGAGTTAGGAGTGAGGAACTGATTCAGAGGTATAAAACAGCCATAGAATTAGTTAGGAGCAAGGGAGGAATCCCGATCATATGTGGCATTCTTACAAGAAAGGGAGTGGGAAATGAATGGATATCGAGGGCACTTGGTGTCAATTGCCGGCTGGAAAGATATTGCAAATCAAATGCAATATCTTTCATAGACAACTGGGAACACTTCTATGGAAAAAATGAAATGTATGCTCGTGATGGGGTGCATCTATCGAGAGCTGGGGTTGTTGCTGTTGCGAACTCGTTGGAAGAAGCGGTTAGAGGTGTTTGTTTGGGTTTAAACTGTTAGTAGATAGAGGTATGGGAATTGATTTGGAGGAAGGAGGTAATAAAAGTATGTGTTTGTGGGAGAAAGGAATTGGCAAAACGATCAGGGAAAGAGAAGGTCCGCAAAATAACAATTCACTTAGGGTATATTACACTAACAGTAGAAGTCTAAGAAATAAAATTAACGAATTAAATGCTCTTGTCTGCACAGAAAAAATAGATATTATTGCACTTACCGAAACGTGGATGAATGTAGAAAATAGAGAACTATTAGCTGAATATCAAATATATGGATTTAAACTATTTCACTCAGATAGATATATTAGACGAGGAGGTGGAGTAGCCATATATGTTAGGGACAATTTGAAATGTAGTCTCAAAGAGGGAATCAAAACAGAGCCACACACAGAAACTATTTGGATAGAATTAAACGAAAAAGCAAATAATATTATAATAGGAGTAATATATAGGCCACCAAATTTAGACAGAATGGAAGCAAAGCACCTATGGGATGAAATATCTAGAGCATCTAGATCTAACAGTATTTATGTCATGGGTGACTTTAATTTTAGCGGAATAAACTGGTTGAACAAAACAGGGAATAGTGAAGCAGAAGATTTTCTAGAATTAATTGACGATTGCTTTCTTACGCAACACATTAAGGAACCAACACGGGAAAATAATATTTTAGATTTAGTGTTAACTAACAGGGAAACGCAAATTAATGACATCGAAATAGGGAGTGAGCTAGGGAGCAGTGATCACAAAGAAATCAGATTTAGCATAGAATGGAATAGACCAGTAGGAGAAAATTCTGTTAAAGTGCCAGATTTTCGAAAAGCTGATTTTAATAGCCTAAGAAATTTTTTGGGTCAAATTGATTAGAAAGTCTTGGGTATGGGGTGTGGGCCGGTCTTGGAGCGAGACATGAACCCAGCGATAGGTGACTTAAATGGGGATTTCGATGTGGATTCAATATATAACTTATTTAAGAATATTCTAAACAAAGCACAGGAACGTAGTATACCATACAAATTGAATAGATCGAATACTAATGACCCAAAGTGGATAACAAAGAATTTGAAGAACCTTATAGGTAAAAAGAGAGCTTGGTACAAAAGGATTAAAAATGGGGAGGTCACTTTAGAACAGGAATTCGTACAACTGGTTAGAAATGTTAAAAAAGAGATAAGGAAAGCAAAAAGAAACTATGAAGTTCGCATAGCAGGGCAAGCAAAGACAAATCCTAAAGGGTTTTTTCAGTTATATCGTACTAAGACTAGGGAAAGGATAGGTCCATTAAAAACTGAGACAGGTCAAATAACAGATAGTGATGAAGAGATGAGTAGTATTTTTAATAAATATTTTGTATCTGTATTTACTAAAGAGGAACTTAACAATATGCCTTCAGCCGAACAAGTCTATGTGGGTGGGGACGAGGACAGGTTGACGAGTTTAGCAGTTACCAGGGAGGATGTTCTTAAACAAATAGTAAAACTCAAACCAAACAAATCCCCAGGGCCGGATGAAGTGTTTGCCAGGGTGCTTAAAGAATGCAAAGAGGAGCTTTGTGACCCACTGTCAACCATATTTAATAAATCAATAGAGTCAGGCAGAGTGCCAGAGTTTTGGAAAGTTGCTAATGTGATACCAGTTTTTAAGAAAGGAGATAGATCACTTGCGTCTAACTATCGAACAATTAGCCTAACGTCTATTGTGGGAAAGTTACTCGAATCCATAATAGCAAATAAAATTCGTCTTCATCTTGAAAAACATAAATTAATAATTGAGTCGCAATATGGTTTTATAAATGGCCGTTCATGTTTAACAAATTTGTTATCTTTTTATTCTAGCATTGTTGAGGCAGTTGATAGTGGTAAGTATTGCGATGTTGTATACCTTGACTTTAGCAAAGCTTTTGATACAGTGCCACATGAAAGACTGATTAAAAAGATAGAGTCTCATGGTATTGGGGGTGCTATATTAAGCTGGATTAGGGCATGGCTATACCAAAGGAAACAGAGAGTTAGTATAAATGGAATCAAGTCAGAGTGGGAAAATGTTGTAAGTGGAGTGCCTCAAGGCTCTGTCCTGGGACCTCTGTTGTTTATAATATATATAAATGATTTAGATTCAGGTTTGAGTAGCAACATTTGCAAATTTGCCGATGATACGAAAATCGGTAGGGAAATTAATTCGGAGGAGGACTCACTATCACTTCAAGTTGATCTAGATAGGGTTTTGAAATGGTCAAAGGATTGGCAGATGCAGTTTAATGCTGATAAATGTAAAGTTCTGAGGTTAGGTAATGATGATAGAGTTACAAGATACGAGCTAGATGGTGTTGTGATTGCGAAGTCGGATTGCGAAAGGGATCTGGGAGTTATGATTAGTAAGAATTTAAAACAAAAGGATCAATGCATAAATGTTCGTAATAAGGCAAATCGGACACTTGGATTTATTAATCGCAGCGTTAGTAACAAGACACCTGGTGTGGTTCTCAAGCTATATCTTGCTCTAGTTAGGCCCCATTTAGATTATGCAGTTCAGTTTTGGTCGCCATATTATAGAATGGATATAAATTCACTTGAACGTGTCCAGCGTAGGATGACTAAGTTAATTCCCCAAATTAGAAATCTTTCATATGAAGAAAGATTAACAAAGCTTAAGTTGCATTCACTGGAAAGGCGAAGAGTTAGGGGCGACATGATAGAGGTTTACAAGTGGGTGAATGGACATAACAAGGGGGATATTAATAGGGTATTAAAAGTATCAACACAGGACAGAACACGAAACAATGGGTATAAATTGGATAAGTTTAGATTTAGGAAAGACTTGGGTAAATACTGTTTCAGTAACAGGGTTGTAGATTTGTGGAACCAATTGCCGCGTAACGTGGTGGAGGTGGGGTCCCTCGATTGTTTCAAGCGCGGGTTGGACAAGTATATGAGTGGGATTGGGTGGTTATAGAATAGGAGCTGCCTCGTATGGGCCAACAGGCCTTCTGCAGTTACCTTTCTTCTTATGTTCTTAACACCATCTAGCTCGTATCTTGTAACTCTATCATTACCTAACCTCAGAACTTTACATTTATCAGCATTAAACTGCATCTGCCAATCCTTTGACCATTTCAAAACCCTATCTAGATCAACTTGAAGTGATAGTGAGTCCTCCTCCGAATTAATTTCCCTACCGATTTTCGTATCATCGGCAAATTTGCAAATGTTGCTACTCAAACCTGAATCTAAATCATTTATATATATTATAAACAACAGAGGTCCCAGGACAGAGCCTTGAGGCACTCCACTTACAACATTATCCCACTCTGACTTAACCCCATTTATACTAACTCTCTGTTTCCTTTGGAATAGCCATGCCCTAATCCAGCTTAATATAGCACCCCCAATACCATGAGACTCTATTTTTTTAATCAGTCTTTCATGTGGCACTGTATCAAAAGCTTTGCTAAAGTCAAGGTATACAACATCGCAATCCTTACCACTATCAACTGCCTCAACAATGCTAGAATAAAAAGATAACAAATTTGTTAAACATGAACGGCCATTTATAAAACCATGTTGCGACTCAATTATTAATTTATGTTTTTCAAGATGAAGACGAATTTTATTTGCTATTATAGATTCGAGTAACTTTCCCACAATAGACGTTAGGCTAATTGGTCGATAGTTAGACGCAAGTGATCTATCTCCTTTCTTAAAAACTGGTATCACATTAGCAACTTTCCAAAACTCTGGCACTCTGCCTGACTCTATTGATTTATTAAATATGGTTGACAGTGGGTCACAAAGCTCCTCTTTGCATTCTTTAAGCACCCTGGCAAACACTTCATCCGGCCCTGGGGATTTGTTTGGTTTGAGTTTTACTATTTGTTTAAGAACATCCTCCCTGGTAACTGCTAAACTCGTCAACCTGTCCTCGTCCCCACCCACATAGACTTGTTCGGCTGAAGGCATATTGTTAAGTTCCTCTTTAGTAAATACAGATACAAAATATTTATTAAAAATACTACTCATCTCTTCATCACTATCTGTTATTTGACCTGTCTCAGTTTTTAATGGACCTATCCTTTCCCTAGTCTTAGTACGATATAACTGAAAAAACCCTTTAGGATTTGTCTTTGCTTGCCCTGCTATGCGAACTCGCTGTTGTTGCTGTTGCGAACTCGCTAGAAGAAGTGGTTAGAGGTGTTTGTTTGGGTTTAAACTGTTAGTAGATAGAGGTATGGGAATTGATTTGGAGGAAGGAGGTAATAAAAGTATGTGTTTGTGGGAGAAAGGAATTGGCAAAACGATCAGGGAAAGAGAAGGTCCGCAAAATAACAATTCACTTAGGGTATATTACACTAACAGTAGAAGTCTAAGAAATAAAATTAACGAATTAAATGCTCTTGTCTGCACAGAAAAAATAGATATTATTGCACTTACCGAAACGTGGATGAATGTAGAAAATAGAGAACTATTAGCTGAATATCAAATATATGGATTTAAACTATTTCACACAGATAGATATATTAGACGAGGTGGAGTAGCCATATATGTTAGGGACAATTTGAAATGTAGTCTCAAAGAGGGAATCAAAACAGAGCCACACACAGAAACTATTTGGATTGAATTAAACGAAAAAGCTAATAATATTATAATAGGAGTAATATATAGGCCACCAAATTTAGACAGAATGGAAGCAAAGCATCTATGGGATGAAATATCTAGAGCATCTAGATCTAACAGTATTTATGTCATGGGTGAACTTAATTTTAGCGGAATAAACTGGTTGAACAAAACAGGGAATAGTGAAGCAGAAGATTTTCTAGAATTAATTGACGATTGCTTTCTTACGCAACACATTAAGGAACCAACACGGGAAAATAATATTTTAGATTTAGTGTTAACTAACAGGGAAACGCAAATTAATGACATCGAAATAGGGAGTGAGCTAGGGAGCAGTGATCACAAAGAAATCAGATTTAGCATAGAATGGAATAGACCAGTAGGAGAAAATTCTGTTAAAGTGCCAGATTTTCGAAAAGCTGATTTTAATAGCCTAAGAAATTTTTTGGGTCAAATTGATTGGAAAGGCTTGGGTATGGGGTGTGGGCCGGTCTTGGAGCGAGACATGAACCCAGCGATAGGTGACTTAAATGGGGATTTCGATGTGGATTCAATATATAACTTATTTAAGAATATTCTAAACAAAGCACAGGAACGTAGTATACCATACAAATTGAATAGATCGTATACTAATGACCCAAAGTGGATAACAAAGAATTTGAAGAACCTTATAGGTAAAAAGAGAGCTTGGTACAAAAGGATTAAAAATGGGGAGGTCACTTTAGAACAGGAATTCGTACAACTGGTTAGAAATGTTAAAAAAGAGATAAGGAAAGCAAAAAGAAACTATGAAGTTCGCATAGCAGGGCAAGCAAAGACAAATCCTAAAGGGTTTTTTCAGTTATATCGTACTAAGACTAGGGAAAGGATAGGTCCATTAAAAACTGAGACAGGTCAAATAACAGATAGTGATGAAGAGATGAGTAGTATTTTTAATAAATATTTTGTATCTGTATTTACTAAAGAGGAACTTAACAATATGCCTTCAGCCGAACAAGTCTATGTGGGTGGGGACGAGGACAGGTTGACGAGTTTAGCAGTTACCAGGGAGGATGTTCTTAAACAAATAGTAAAACTCAAACCAAACAAATCCCCAGGGCCGGATGAAGTGTTTGCTAGGGTGCTTAAAGAATGCAAAGAGGAGCTTTGTGACCCACTGTCAACCATATTTAATAAATCAATAGAGTCAGGCAGAGTGCCAGAGTTTTGGAAAGTTGCTAATGTGATACCAGTTTTTAAGAAAGGAGATAGATCACTTGCGTCTAACTATCGACCAATTAGCCTAACGTCTATTGTGGGAAAGTTACTCGAATCTATAATAGCAAATAAAATTCGTCTTCATCTTGAAAAACATAAATTAATAATTGAGTCGCAACATGGTTTTATAAATGGCCGTTCATGTTTAACAAATTTGTTATCTTTTTATTCTAGCATTGTTGAGGCAGTTGATAGTGGTAAGGATTGCGATGTTGTATACCTTGACTTTAGCAAAGCTTTTGATACAGTGCCACATGAAAGACTGATTAAAAAAATAGAGTCTCATGGTATTGGGGGTGCTATATTAAGCTGGATTAGGGCATGGCTATACCAAAGGAAACAGAGAGTTAGTATAAATGGAATCAAGTCAGAGTGGGAAAATGTTGTAAGTGGAGTGCCTCAAGGCTCTGTCCTGGGACCTCTGTTGTTTATAATATATATAAATGATTTAGATTCAGGTTTGAGTAGCAACATTTGCAAATTTGCTGATGATACATGGGTGCCGATGATCATGGGTGACTTTAATTTTAGCGGAATAAACTGGTTGAACAAAACAGGGAATAGTGAAGCAGAAGATTTTCTAGAATTAATTGACGATTGCTTTCTTACGCAACACATTAAGGAACCAACACGGGAAAATAATATTTTAGATTTAGTGTTAACTAACAGGGAAATGCAAATTAATGACATCGAAATAGGGAGTGAGCTAGGGAGCAGTGATCACAAAGAAATCAGATTTAGCATAGAATGGAATAGACCAGTAGGAGAAAATTCTGTTAAAGTGCCAGATTTTCGAAAAGCTGATTTTAATAGCCTAAGAAATTTTTTGGGTCAAATAGATTGGAAAGTCTTGGGTATGGGGTGGGGGCCGGTCTTGGAGCGAGACATGAACCCAGCGATAGGTGACTTAAATGGGGATTTCGATGTGGATTCAATATATAACTTATTTAAGAATATTCTAAACAAAGCACAGGAACGTAGTATACCATACAAATTGAATAGATCGAATACTAATGACCCAAAGTGGATAACAAAGAATTTGAAGAACCTTATAGGTAAAAAGAGAGCTTGGTACAAAAGGATTAAAAATGGGGAGGTCACTTTAGAACAGGAATTCGTACAACTGGTTAGAAATGTTAAAAAAGAGATAAGGAAAGCAAAAAGAAACTATGAAGTTCGCATAGCAGGGCAAGCAAAGACAAATCCTAAAGGGTTTTTTCAGTTATATCGTACTAAGACTAGGGAAAGGATAGGTCCATTAAAAACTGAGACAGGTCAAATAACAGATAGTGATGAAGAGATGAGTAGTATTTTTAATAAATATTTTGTATCTGTATTTACTAAAGAGGAACTTAACAATATGCCTTCAGCCGAACAAGTCTATGTGGGTGGGGACGAGGACAGGTTGACTAGTTTAACAGTTACCAGGGAGGATGTAATTAAACAAATAGTAAAACTCAAACCAAACAAATCCCCAGGGCCGGATGAAGTGTTTGCCAGGGTGCTTAAAGAATGCAAAGAGGAGCTTTCCGAGCCACTGTCAACCATATTTAATAAATCAATAGAGTCAGGCAGAGTGCCAGAGTTTTGGAAAGTTGCTAATGTGATACCAGTTTTTAAGAAAGGAGATAGATCACTTGCGTCTAACTATCGACCAATTAAGAACATAAGAACATAAGAACATAAGAACAAAGGTAGCTGCAGAAGGCCTATTGGCCCATACGAGGCAGCTCCTATTTATAACCACCCAATCCTACTCATATATATGTCCAACCCACAAAAAAATTGAAACAATCGAGGGACCCCACCTCCACCACGCCACGCGGCAACTGGTTACACAAATCAACAACCCTGCCACAGAACCAGCATCCACCCAAATCTTTCCCAAATCTAAATTTATCCAACCTACACCCATTGTTTCGTGGTCCGTCCCGTGTTGATACTTTCAACACCCCATCAACATCCCCCCGTTGTGTCCATTAATCCACCTGCAAACCTCTATCACGCCACCCCTAACTCTTCGCCCCTCCAGCGAATGCAACCCAAGCCCCGCCAATCCTTCTTCATATGAAAGACCTCCAATTTGCGGAACCAACCCAGTCATCCCACGCTGGACACGTTCAAGTGAACTCACATCCACTCCACAGTACGGCGACCAAAACTGAACTGCACAATCCAAATGGGGCCCAACCAGAGCAAGACACAGCTGAAGAACCATACCAGGCGTCAAGCCACCAACGCTTCGATTAACAAATCCCAGTGTCCCATCCGCCTCACCACGAACATTCATGCATCGATCCCTTTGTTCCAAATTCTCACCAATTCTCACCAATTAGCCTAACGTCTATTGTGGGAAAGTTACTCGAATCCATAATAGCAAATAAAATTCGTCTTCATCTTGAAAAACATAAATTAATAATTGAGTCGCAACATGGTTTTATAAATGGCCGTTCATGTTTGACAAATTTGTTATCTTTTTATTCTAGCATTGTTGAGGCAGTTGATAGTGGTAAGGATTGCGATGTTGTGTACCTTGACTTTAGCAAAGCTTTTGATACAGTGCCACATGAAAGACTGATTAAAAAGATGGAGTCTCATGGTATTGGGGGTGCTGTATTAAGTTGGATTAGGGCATGGCTATACCAAAGGAAACAGAGAGTTAGTATAAATGGAATCAAGTCAGAGTGGGAAAATGTTGTAAGTGGAGTGCCTCAAGGCTCTGTCCTGGGACCTCTGTTGTTTATAATATATATAAATGATTTAGATTCAGGTTTGAGTAGCAACATTTGCAAATTTGCCGATGATACGAAAATCGGTAGGGAAATTAATTCGGAGGAGGACTCACTATCACTTCAAGTTGATCTAGATAGGGTTTTGAAATGGTCAAAGGATTGGCAGATGCAGTTTAATGCTGATAAATGTAAAGTTCTGAGGTTAGGTAATGATGATAGAGTTACAAGATACGAGCTAGATGGTGTTGAGATTGCGAAGTCGGATTGCGAAAGGGATCTGGGAGTTATGATTAGTAAGAATTTAAAACAAAAGGATCAATGCATAAATGTTCGTAATAAGGCAAATCGGACACTTGGATTTATTAATCGCAGCGTTAGTAACAAGACACCTGGTGTGGTTCTCAAGCTATATCTTGCTCTAGTTAGGCCCCATTTAGATTATGCAGTTCAGTTTTGGTCGCCATATTATAGAATGGATATAAATTCACTTGAACGTGTCCAGCGTAGGATGACTAAGTTAATTCCCCAAATTAGAAATCTTTCATATGAAGAAAGATTAACAAAGCTTAAGTTGCATTCACTGGAAAGGCGAAGAGTTAGGGGCGACATGATAGAGGTTTACAAGTGGGTGAATGGACATAACAAGGGGGATATTAATAGGGTATTAAAAGTATCAACACAGGACAGAACACGAAACAATGGGTATAAATTGGATAAGTTTAGATTTAGGAAAGACTTGGGTAAATACTGGTTCAGTAACAGGGTTGTAGATTTGTGGAACCAATTGCCGCGTAACGTGGTGGAGGTGGGGTCCCTCGATTGTTTCAAGCGCGGGTTGGACAAGTATATGAGTGGGATTGGGTGGTTATAGAATAGGAGCTGCCTCGTATGGGCCAATAGGCCTTCTGCAATTACCTTTGTTCTCATGTTCTTATATATTAGACGAGGAGGGGGAGTAGCCATATATGTTAGGGACAATTTGAAATGTAGTCTCAAAGAGGGAATCAAAACTGAGCCACACACAGAAACTATTTGGATAGAATTAAACGAAAAAGAAAATAATATTATAATAGGAGTTATATATAGGCCACCAAATTTAGACAGAATGGAAGCAAAGCATCTATGGAATGAAATATCTAGAGCATCTAGATCTAACAGTATTTATGTCATGGGTGACTTTAATTTTAGTGGAATAAACTGGGTGAACAAAACAGGGAATAGTGAATCAGATTTTCTAGAATTAATTGACGATTGCTTTCTTACGCAACACATTAAGGAACCAACACGGGAAAATAATATTTTAGATTTAGTGTTAACTAACAGGGAAACACAAATTAATGACATCGAAATAGGGAGTGAGCAAGGGAACAGTGATCACAAAGTAATCAGATTTAGCATAGAATAGAATAGACCTGTAGGAGAAAATTCTGTTAAAGTGCCAGATTTTCGAAAAGCTGATTTTAATAGCCTAAGAAATTCTTTGGGTCAAATTGATTGGAAAGTCTTGGGTATGGGGTGTGGGCCGGTCTTAGAGCGAGACGTGAACCCAGCGATAGGTGACGTAAATGGGGATTTCGATGTGAATTCAATATATAACTTATTTAAGAATATTCTAAACAAAGCACAGGAATGTAGTATACCATACAAATTGAATAGATCGAATACTAATGACCCAAAGTGGATAACAAAGAATTTGAAGAACCTTATAGGTAAAAAGAGAGCTTGGAACAAAAGGATTAAAAATGGGGAGGTCACTTTAGAACAGGAATTCGTACAAGTGGTTAGAAATGTTAAAAAAGAGATAAGGAAAGCAAAAAGAAACTATGAAGTTCGCATAGCAGGGCAAGCAAAGACAAATCCTAAAGGGTTTTTTCAGTTATATCGTACTAAGACTAGGGAAAGGATAGGTCCATTAAAAACTGAGACAGGTCAAATAACAGATAGTGATGAAGAGATGAGTAGTATTTTTAATAAATATTTTGTATCTGTATTTACTAAAGAGGAACTTAACAATATGCCTTCAGCCGAACAAATCTATGTGGGTGGGGACGAGGACAAGTTGACGAGTTTAGCAGTTACCAGGGAGGATGTTCTTAAACAAATAGTAAAACTCAAACCAAACAAATCCCCAGGGCCGGATGAAGTGTTTGCCAGGGTGCTTAAAGAATGCAAAGAGGAGCTTTGTGACCCACTGTCAACCATATTTAATAAATCAATAGAGTCAGGCAGAGTGCCAGAGTTTTGGAAAGTTGCTAATGTGATACCAGTTTTTAAGAAAGGAGATAGATCACTTGCGTCTAACTATCGACCAATTAGCCTAACGTCTATTGTGGGAAAGTTACTCGAATCTATAATAGCAAATAAAATTCGTCTTCATCTTGAAAAACATAAATTAATAATTGAGTCACAACATGGTTTTAGAAATGGCCGTTCATGTTTAACAAATTTGTTATCTTTTTATTCTAGCATAGTTGAGGCAGTTGATAGTGGTCAGGATTGTGATGTTGTGTACCTTGACTTTAGCAAAGCTCTTGATACAGTGCCACATGAAAGACTGATTAAAAAGATAGAGGCTCATGGTATTGGGGGTGCTATATTAAACTGGATTAGGGCATGGCTATACCAAAGGAAACAGAGAGTTAGTATAAATGGAATCAAGTCAGAGTGGGAAAATGTTGTAAGTGGAGTGCCTCAAGGCTCTGTCCTGGGACCTCTGTTGTTTATAATATATATAAATGATTTAGATTCAGGTTTGAGTAGCAACATTTGCAAATTTGCCGATGATACGAAAATCGGTAGGGAAATTAATTCGGAGGAGGACTCACTATCACTTCAAGTTGATCTAGATAGGGTTTTGAAATGGTCAAAGGATTGGCAGATGCAGTTTAATGCTGATAAATGTAAAGTTCTGAGGTTAGGTAATGATGATAGAGTTACAAGATACGAGCTAGATGGTGTTGTGATTGCGAAGTCGGATTGCGAAAGGGATCTGGGAGTTATGATTAGTAAGAATTTAAAACAAAAGGATCAATGCATAAATGTTCGTAATAAGGCAAATCGGACACTTGGATTTATTAATCGCAGCGTTAGTAACAAGACACCTGGTGTGGTTCTCAAGCTATATCTTGCTCTAGTTAGGCCCCATTTAGATTATGCAGTTCAGTTTTGGTCGCCATATTATAGAATGGATATAAATTCACTTGAACGTGTCCAGCGTAGGATGACTAAGTTAATTCCCCAAATTAGAAATCTTTCATATGAAGAAAGATTAACAAAGCTTAAGTTGCATTCACTGGAAAGGCGAAGAGTTAGGGGCGACATGATAGAGGTTTACAAGTGGGTGAATGGACATAACAAGGGGGATATTAATAGGGTATTAAAAGTATCAACACAGGACAGAACACGAAACAATGGGTATAAATTGGATAAGTTTAGATTTAGGAAAGACTTGGGTAAATACTGTTTCAGTAACAGGGTTGTAGATTTGTGGAACCAATTGCCGCGTAACGTGGTGGAGGTGGGGTCCCTCGATTGTTTCAAGCGCGGGTTGGACAAGTATATGAGTGGGATTGGGTGGTTATAGAATAGGAGCTGCCTCGTATGGGCCAATAGGCCTTCTGCAGTTACCTTTGTTCTTATGTTCTTATGTTCTTATGTTCTTAACACCATCTAGCTCGTATCTTGTAACTCTATCATCATTACCTAGCCTCAGAACTTTACATTTATCAGCATTAAACTGCATTTGCCAATCCTTTGACCATTTCAAAACCCTATCTAGATCAACTTGAAGTGATAGTGAGTCCTCCTCCGAATTAATTTCCCTACCGATTTTCGTAACATCGGCAAATTTGCAAATGTTGCTACTCAAACCTGAATCTAAATCATTTATATATATTATAAACAACAGAGGTCCCAGGACAGAGCCCTGAGGTACTCCACTAACAACATTATCCCACTCTGACTTAACCCCATTTATACTAACTCTCTGTTTCCTTTGGAATAGCCATGCCCTAATCCAAGTTAATATAGCACCCCCAATACCATGAGCTTCTATTTTTTTAATTAGTCTTTCATGTTGCACTGTATCAAAAGCTTTGCTAAAGTCAAGGTACACAACATCACAATCCTTACCACTATCAACTGCCTCAACTATGCTGGAATAAAAAGTTAGCAAATTTGTTAAACATGAACGGCCATTTGTAAAACCATGTTGCGACTCATTTATTAATTTATGTTTTTCTAGATGGAGACGAATTGTATTTGCAATTATTGATTCAAGTAACTTTCCCACAATAGACGTTAGGCTAATTGGCCGATAGTTTGACGCAAGTGATCTATCTCCTTTCTTAAAAATTGGTACCACATTAGCTACCTTCCATGACTCTGGCACTCTGCCTGACTCTATTGTTGTTTGGTGTTACAAACATATGGTGTTTGTTTGGGTTTAAACTGTTAGTAGATAGAGGTATGGGAATTGATTTGGAGGAAGGAGGTAATAAAAGTATGTGTTTGTGGGAGAAAGGAATTGGCAAAACGATCAGGGAAAGAGAAGGTCCGCAAAATAACAATTCACTTAGGGTATATTACACTAACAGTAGAAGTCTAAGAAATAAAATTAA
Organism: Procambarus clarkii; assembly: GCF_040958095.1. Lineage (NCBI taxonomy): Eukaryota > Metazoa > Arthropoda > Malacostraca > Decapoda > Cambaridae > Procambarus > Procambarus clarkii. Next base: position 33,750,219 of record NC_091162.1, read on the forward strand.
CGAATTAAATGCTCTTGTCTGCACAGAAAAAATAGATATTATTGCACTTACCGAAACGTGGATGAATGTAGAAAATAGAGAACTATTAGCTGAATATCAAATATATGGATTTAAACTATTTCACACAGATAGATATATTAGACGAGGAGGTGGAGTAGCCATATATGTTAGGGACAATTTGAAATGTAGTCTCAAAGAGGGAATCAAAACAGAGCCACACACAGAAACTATTTGGATTGAATTAAACGAAAAAGCTAATAATATTATAATAGGAGTAATATATAGGCCACCAAATTTAGACAGAATAGAAGCAAAGCATCTATGGGATGAAATATCTAGAGCATCTAGATCTAACAGTATTTATGTCATGGGTGACTTTAATTTTAGCGGAATAAACTGGTTGAACAAAACAGGGAATAGTGAAGCAGAAGATTTTCTAGAATTAATTGACGATTGCTTTCTTACGCAACACATTAAGGAACCAACACGGGAAAATAATATTTTAGATTTAGTGTTAACAAACAGGGAAACGCAAATTAATGACATCGAAATAGGGAGTGAGCTAGGGAGCAGTGATCACAAAGAAATCAGATTTAGCATAGAATGGAATAGACCAGTAGGAGAAAATTCTGTTAAAGTGCCAGATTTTCGAAAAGCTGATTTTAATAGCCTAAAAAATTTTTTGGGTCAAATTGATTGGAAAGTCTTGGGTATGGGGTGTGGACCGGTCTTGGAGCGAGACATGAACCCAGCGATAGGTGACTTAAATGGGGATTTCGATGTGGATTCAATATATAACTTATTTAAGAATATTCTAAACAAAGCACAGGAACGTAGTATACCATACAAATTGAATAGATCGAATACTAATGACCCAAAGTGAATAACAAAGAATTTGAAGAACCTTATAGGTAAAAAGAGAGCTTGGTACAAAAGGATTAAAAATGGGGAGGTCACTTTAGAACAGGAATTCGTACAACTGGTTAGAAATGTTAAAAAAGAGATAAGGAAAGCAAAAAGAAACTATGAAGTTCGCATAGCAGGGCAAGCAAAGACAAATCCTAAAGGGTTTTTTCAGTTATATCGTACTAAGACTAGGGAAAGGATAGGTCCATTAAAAACTGAGACAGGTCAAATAACAGATAGTGATGAAGAGATGAGTAGTATTTTTAATAAATATTTTGTATCTGTATTTACTAAAGAGGAACTTAACAATATGCCTTCAGCCGAACAAGTCTATGTGGGTGGGGACGAGGACAGGTTGACGAGTTTAGCAGTTACCAGGGAGGATGTTCTTAAACAAATAGTAAAACTCAAACCAAACAAATCCCCAGGGCCGGATGAAGTGTTTGCCAGGGTGCTTAAAGAATGCAAAGAGGAGCTTTGTGACCCACTGTCAGCCATATTTAATAAATCAATAGAGTCAGGCAGAGTGCCAGAGTTTTGGAAAGTTGCTAATGTGATACCAGTTTTTAAGAAAGGAGATAGATCACTTGCGTCTAACTATCGACCAATTAGCCTAACGTCTATTGTGGGAAAGTTACTCGAATCTATAATAGCAAATAAAATTCGTCTTCATCTTGAAAAACATAAATTAATAATTGAGTCGCAACATGGTTTTATAAATGGCCGTTCATGTTTAACAAATTTGTTATCTTTTTATTCTAGCATTGTTGAGGCAGTTGATAGTGGTAAGGATTGCGATGTTGTATACCTTGACTTTAGCAAAGCTTTTGATACAGTGCCACATGAAAGACTGATTAAAAAAATAGAGTCTCATGGTATTGGGGGTGCTATATTAAGCTGGATTAGGGCATGGCTATACCAAAGGAAACAGAGAGTTAGTATAAATGGAATCAAGTCAGAGTGGGAAAATGTTGTAAGTGGAGTGCCTCAAGGCTCTGTCCTGGGACCTCTGTTGTTTATAATATATATAAATGATTTAGATTCAGGTTTGAGTAGCAACATTTGCAAATTTGCCGATGATACGAAAATCGGTAGGGAAATTAATTCGGAGGAGGACTCACTATCACTTCAAGTTGATCTAGACAGGGTTTTGAAATGGTCAAAGGATTGGCAGATGCAGTTTAATGCTGATAAATGTAAAGTTCTGAGGTTAGGTAATGATGATAGAGTTACAAGATACGAGCTAGATGGTGTTGTGATTGCGAAGTCGGATTGCGAAAGGGATCTGGGAGTTATGATTAGTAAGAATTTAAAACAAAAGGATCAATGCATAAATGTTCGTAATAAGGCAAATCGGACACTTGGATTTATTAATCGCAGCGTTAGTAACAAGACACCTGGTGTGGTTCTCAAGCTATATCTTGCTCTAGTTAGGCCCCATTTAGATTATGCAGTTCAGTTTTGGTCGCCATATTATAGAATGGATATAAATTCACTTGAACGTGTCCAGCGTAGGATGACTAAGTTAATTCCCCAAATTAGAAATCTTTCATATGAAGAAAGATTAACAAAGCTTAAGTTGCATTCACTGGAAAGGCGAAGAGTTAGGGGTGACATGATAGAGGTTTACAAGTGGATGAATGGACATAACCGGGGGGATATTAATAGGGTATTAAAAGTATCAACACAGGACAGAACACGAAACAATGGATATAAATTGGATAAGTTTAGATTTAGGAAAGACTTGGGTAAATACTGGTTCAGTAACAGGGTTGTTGATTTGTGGAACTAATTGCCGCGTAACATTGCGGAGGTGGGGTCCCTCGATTGTTTCAAGCACGGGTTGGACAAGTATATGAGTGGGATTGGGTGGTTATAGAATAGGAGCTATCTATCGACCAATTAGCCTAACGTCTATTGTGGGAAAGTTACTCGAATCTATAATAGCAAATAAAATTCGTCTTCATCTTGAAAAACATAAATTAATAATTGAGTCGCAACATGGTTTTATAAATGGCCGTTCATGTTTAACAAATTTGTTATCTTTTTATTCTAGCATTGTTGAGGCAGTTGATAGTGGTAAGGATTGCGATGTTGTATACCTTGACTTTAGCAAAGCTTTTGATACAGTGCCACATGAAAGACTGATTAAAAAAATAGAGTCTCATGGTATTGGGGTGCTATATTAAGCTGGATTAGGGCATGGCTATACCAAAGGAAACAGAGAGTTAGTATAAATGGAATCAAGTCAGAGTGGGAAAATGTTGTAAGTGGAGTGCCTCAAGGCTCTGTCCTGGGACCTCTGTTGTTTATAATATATATAAATGATTTAGATTCAGGTTTGAGTAGCAACATTTGCAAATTTGCCGATGATACGAAAATCGGTAGGGAAATTAATTCGGAGGAGGACTCACTATCACTTCAAGTTGATCTAGATAGGGTTTTGAAATGGTCAAAGGATTGGCAGATGCAGTTTAATGCTGATAAATGTAAAGTTCTGAGGTTAGGTAATGATGATAGAGTTACAAGATACGAGCTAGATGGTGTTGTGATTGCGAAGTCGGATTGCGAAAGGGATCTGGGAGTTATGATTGGTAAGAATTTAAAACAAAAGGATCAATGCATAAATGTTCGTAATAAGGCAAATCGGACACTTGGATTTATTAATCGCAGCGTTAGTAACAAGACACCTTATGCAGTTTACAAGTGGATGAATGGACATAACCGGGGGGATATTAATAGGGTATTAAAAGTATCAACACAGGACAGAACACGAAACAATGGATATAAATTGGATAAGTTTAGATTTAGGAAAGACTTGGGTAAATACTGGTTCAGTAACAGGGTTGTTGATTTGTGGAACCAATTGCCGCGTAACATTGTGGAGGTGGGGTCCCTCGATTGTTTCAAGCACGGGTTGGACAAGTATATGAGTGGGATTGGGTGGTTATAGAATAGGAGCTGCCTCGTATGGGCCAACAGGCCTTCTGCAGTTGCCTTTGTTCTTATGTTCTTATGTTCTTATGAGCTGCCTCGTATGGGCCAATAGGCCTTCTGCAGTTACCTTTGTTCTTATGTTCTTATGTTCTTATTGATTTATTAAATATGGTAGACAGTGGCTCGGAAAGCTCCTCTTTGCATTCTTTAAGCACCCTGGCAAACACTTCATCCGGCCCTGGGGATTTGTTTGGTTTTAGTTTTTCTAATTGTTTAATTACATCCTCCCTGGTAACTGCTAAACTAGTCAACCTGTCCTCATCCCCACCCACATAGACTTGTTCGGCTGAAGGCATATTGTTAAGTTCTTCTTTAGTAAATACAGATATAAAATATTTGTTAAAAATACTACTCATCTCCTTGTCATTATCCGTTATTTGACCTGTCTCAGATTTTAATGGACCTATCCTTTCCCTAGTCTTAGTTCGATATAACTGAAAAAACCCTTTAGGATTTGACTTTGCTTGCTCTGCTATGCGAACTTCATAGTTTCTTTTTGCTTTCCTAATCTCTTTTTTAACATTTCTAACCAGGTGTATGAATTTCTGTTCTAACCTGACTTCCCCATTCTTAATCCTTTTGTACCAAGCTCTCTTTTTACCTATAAGGTTCTTTAAATTATTTGTTATCCACTTTGGGTCATTAGTATTCGACCTATTCAATTTGTATGGTATACTACGTTCCTGTGCATTGTTTAGAATATTCTTAAATAAGTTATATATTAAATCCACATCGAAATCCCCTTTTACGTCACCTATCGCTGGGTTCATGTCTCGCTCTATGACCGGCCCACACCCCATACCCAAGAGTTTCCAATCTATTTGACCCAAAAAATTTCTTAGGCTATTAAAATCAGCTTTTCGAAAATCTGGCACTTTAACAGAATTTTCTCCTACAGGTCTATTCCATTCTATGCTAAATCTGATCACTTTGTGATCACTGTTCCCTAGCTCACTCCCTATTTCGATGTCATTAATTTGTGTTTCCCTGTTAGTTAACACTAAATCTAAAATATTATTTTCCCGCGTTGGTTCCTTAATGTGTTGCGTAAGAAAGCAATCGTCAATTAATTCTAGAAAATCTTCTGCTTCACTATTCCCTGTTTTGTTCACCCAGTTTATTCCACTAAAATAGTCACCCATGACATAAATACTGTTAGATCTAGATGCTCTAGATATTTCATTCCATAGATGCTTTGCTTCCATTCTGTCTAAATTTGGTGGCCTATATATAACTCCTATTATAATATTATTTGCTTTTTCGTTTAATTCCATCCAAATAGTTTCTGTGTGTGGCTCAGTTTTGATTCCCTCTTTAAGACTACATTTCAAATTGTCCCTAACATATATGGCTACTCCCCCTCCTCGTCTAATATATCTATCTGTGTGAAATAGTTTAAATCCATTTATCTGATATTCAGCTAATAGTTCTCTATTTTCTACATTCATCCACGTTTCGGTAAGTGCAATAATATCCATTTTTTCTGTGCAGACAAGAGCATTTAATTCATTAATTTTATTTCTTAGACTTCTACTGTTAGTGTAATATACCCTAAGTGAATTGTTATTTTGAGGCCCTTTTCTTTCCCTGATCATTCTGCCAATTCTTTTCTCCCACGAACACATACTTTTATTACCTCCTTCCTCCAAATCAATTCCCATACCACTATCTACTAACAGTTTAAACCCAAACAAACACCTCTAACCACTGGTTCCAACGAGTTCGCAACAGCAACAAACCCAGCCCTAGATAGATGCACCCCATCACGAGCATACATTTCACTTCTTCCATAGAAGTGTTCCCAGTTGCCTATGAAAGATATTGCATTTGATTTGCAATATCTTTCCAGCCGGCAAATGACACCAAGTGCCCTCGACATCTATTCATTTCCCACTCCCTTTCTTGGAAGAATGCCACATATTATCGGGATTCCTCCCTTGCTCCTAACTAATTCACTGGCTGTCCTGAATCTCTGTATTAGTTCCTCACTCCTAACTCGCCCAACATCATTACCCCCTGCACTAATACAAATAATGGGTTTGTTCCCACTTCCCGTCATAATATAATTCATGTTTCCAACAATATCACCAATTCCAGGTCCCGGATAGCAAACCCTTAATCTGTTCCCCCTATCTCTGGCACAAAACGTTCTGTCTAAATACCTCGCCTGGGAATCTCCCACAACCAAAATTCGCTTCGATTCTCCCTTTTCCTTTCGAGCAGTTTGAGGGGCCTGCGCTCCGCCGCTCTTTGCTGATTTTCGTTCCGAGTGAACTGCAGGCGCACCACAGCACTCGTCCTCCAAAACGGCAAATGAATTTGCTCTCCTTAGGGCGTCTGTAGGCGGCCTTGTCAAGGTCTTCTTAAGACCCCTGTTCTTCACGACTCTCCACGATGAGGTCTCGTCAACAATGGTCTCCTCCTTCGTTTCCTCCCGAAGTCATTATAACTCATGCTAGCCGTCTTACTAACTCATGCTATCCTTCTTCTTTTATTCCAGCATAGTTGAGGCAGTTGATAGTGGTAAGGATTGTGATGTTGTGTACCTTGACTTTAGCAAAGCTTTTGATACAGTGCCACATGAAAGACTAATTAAAAAAATAGAAGCTCATGGTATTGGGGGTGCTATATTAAGTTGGATTAGGGCATGGCTATTCCAAAGGAAACAGAGAGTTAGTATAAATGGGGTTAAGTCAGAGTGGGATAATGTTGTTAGTGGAGTACCTCAGGGCTCTGTCCTTGGACCTCTGTTGTTTATAATATATATAAATGATTTAGATTCAGGTTTGAGTAGCAACATTTGCAAATTTGCCGATGATACGAAAATCGGTAGGGAAATTAATTCGGAGGAGGACTCACTATCACTTCAAGTTGATCTAGATAGGGTTTTGAAATGGTCAAATGATTGGCAAATGCAGTTTAATGCTGATAAATGTAAAGGTCTGAGGCTAGGTAATGATGATAGAGTTACAAGATACGAGCTAGATGGTGTTGAGATTGCGAAGTCGGATTGCGAAAGGGATCTGGGAGTTATGATTAGTAAGAATTTAAAACAAAAGGATCAATGCATGAATGTTCGTAATAAGGCGAATAGGACACTAGGATTTATTAATCGAAGCGTTAGTAACAAGACACCTGGTATGGTTCTTAAGCTATATCTTGCTCTGGTTAGGCCCCATTTAGATTATGCAGTTCAGTTTTGGTCGCCGTATTATAGAATGGATATAAATTCACTTGAACGTGTCCAACGTAGGATGACTAAGTTAATTCCCCAAATTAGAAATCTTTCATATGAAGAAAGATTAACAAACCTTAAGTTGCATTCACTGGAAAGGCGAAGAGTTAGGGGTGACATGATAGAGGTTTACAATTGGATGAATGGACATAACAGGGGGGATATTAATAGGGTATTAAAAATATCAACACAAGACAGAACACGAAACAATGGGTATAAATTGGATAAGTTTAGATTTAGGAAAGACTTGGGTAAATCCCTGTTCAGTAACAGGGTTGTTGATTTGTGGAACCAATTGCCGCGTAACGTGGTGGAGGTGGTGTCCCTCGATTGTTTCAAGCGCGGGTTGGACGAGTGTATGAGAGGGATTGGGTGGTTATAGAATGGGATCTGCCTCGTATGGGCCAGTAGGCCTTCTGCAGTTACCTTTGTTCTTATGTATGTTCTTATGTTATGATAAGTAAGAATTTAAAACAAAAGGATCAATGCATGAATGTTCGTAATAAGGCAAATAAGTCACTGAGATTTATTAATCGAAGCGTTAGTAACAAGACACCTGGTGTGGTTCTTCAGCTATATCTTGCTCTGGTTAGGCCCCATTTAGATTATGCAGTTCAGTTTTGGTCGCCTTACTATAGAATGGATATAAATTCACTTGAACGTGTCCAGCGTAGGATGACTAAGTTAATTCCCCAAATTAGAAACCATTCATATGAAGAAAGATTAACACAGCTTAAATTGCATTCATTGGAAAGGCGAACAATTATGGGTGACATGAAAGTACATGAAGTCCAAGCATGTTTTCACACAGATAGATATATTAGACGAGGAGGGGGAGTAGCCATATATGTTAGGGACAATTTGAAATGTAGTCTCAAAGAGGGAATCAAAACTGAGCCACACACAGAAACTATTTGGATAGAATTAAACGAAAAAGCAAATAATATTATAATAGGAGTTATATATAGGCCACCAAATTTAGACAGAATGGAAGCAAAGCATCTATGGAATGAAATATCTAGAGCATCTAGATCTAACAGTATTTATGTCATGGGTGACTTTAATTTTAGTGGAATAAACTGGGTGAACAAAACAGGGAATAGTGAATCAGATTTTCTAGAATTAATTGACGATTGCTTTCTTACGCAACACATTAAGGAACCAACACGGGAAAATAATATTTTAGATTTAGTGTTAACTAACAGGGAAACACAAATTAATGACATCGAAATAGGGAGTGAGCTAGGGAACAGTGATCACAAAGTAATCAGATTTAGCATAGAATAGAATAGACCTGTAGGAGAAAATTCTGTTAAAGTGCCAGATTTTCGAAAAGCTGATTTTAATAGCCTAAGACATTTTTTGGGTCAAATAGATTGGAAAGTCTTGGGTATGGGGTATGGGAACCCAGTGACAGGTGACGTAAAAGGGGATTTCGATGTGGATTTAATATATAACTTATTTAAGAATATTCTAAACAAAGCACAGGAACGTAGTATACCATACAAATTGAATAGGTCGAATACTAATGACCCAAAGTGGATAACAAATAATTTAAAGAACCTTATAGGTAAAAAGAGAGCTTGGTACAAAAGGATTAAGAATGGGGAAGTCAGGTTAGAACAGGAATTCATACAACTGGTTAGAAATGTTAAAAAAGAGATTAGGAAAGAAAAAAAGAAACTATGAAGTTCGCATAGCAGAGCAAGCAAAGTCAAATCCTAAAGGGATTTTCAGTTATATCGAACTAAGACTAGGGAAAGGATAGGTCCATTAAAATCTGAGACAGGTCAAATAACGGATAATGACAAAGAGATGAGTAGTATTTTTAACAAATATTTTATATCTGTATTTACTAAAGAAGAACTTAACAATATGCCTTCAGCCGAACAAGTCTATGTGGGTGGGGATGAGGACAGGTTGACTAGTTTAGCAGTTACCAGGGAGGATGTAATTAAACAATTAGAAAAACTAAAACCAAACAAATCCCCAGGGCCGGATGAAGTGTTTGCCAGGGTGCTTAAAGAATGCTAAGAGGAGCTTTCCGAGCCACTGTCTACCATATTTAATAAATCAATAGAGTCAGGCAGAGTGCCAGAGTCATGGAAGGTAGCTAATGTGGTACCAATTTTTAAGAAAGGAGATAGATCACTTGCGTCAAACTATCGGCCAATTAGCCTAACGTCTATTGTGGGAAAGTTACTCGAATCAATAATTGCAAATACAATTCGTCTCCATCTTGAAAAACATAAATTAATAAATGAGTCGCAACATGGTTTTACAAATGGCCGTTCATGTTTAACAAATTTGCTAACTTTTTATTCCAGCATAGTTGAGGCAGTTGATAGTGGTAAGGATTGTGATGTTGTGTACCTTGACTTTAGCAAAGCTTTTGATACAGTGCCACATGAAAGACTAATTTAAAAAATAGAAGCTCATAGTAGATAGAGGTATGGGAATTATTTTGGAGGAAGGAGATAATAAAAGTATTTGTTTATGGGAGAAAGGAATTGGCAAAATGATCAGGGAAAGAGAAGGGTCTCAAAATAACAATTCACTTAGGGTATATTACACTAACAGTAGAAGTCTAAGAAATAAAATTAACGAATTAAATGCTCTTGTCTGCACAGAAAAAATAGATATTATTGCACTTACCGAAACGTGGATGAATGTAGAAAATAGAGAACTATTAGCTGAATATCAAATAAATGGATTTAAACTATTTCACACAGATAGATATATTAGACGAGGGGGAGTAGCCATATATGTTAGGGACAATTTGAAATGTAGTCTCAAAGAGGGAATCAAAACTGAGCCACACTCAGAAACTATTTGGATAGAATTATACGAAAAAGCAAATAATATTATAATAGGAGTTATATATAGGCCACCAAATTTAGACAGAATGGAAGCAAAGCATCTATGGGATGAAATATCTAGGGCATCTAGATCTAACAGTATTTACGTCATGGGTGACTTTAATTTTAGTGGAATTAACTGGTTGAACAAAACAGGGAATAGTGAAGCAGAAGATTTTCTAGAAATAATTGACGATTGCTTTCTTACGCAACACATTAAGGAACCAACACGGGAAAATAATATTTTAGATTTAGTGTTAACTATCAGGGAAACACAAATTAAAGACATCGAAATAGGGAGTGAGCTAGGGAACAGTGATCACAAAGAAATCAGATTTAGCATAGAATGGAATAGACCTGTAGGAGAAAATTCTGTTAAAGTGCCAGATTTTCGAAAAGCTGATTTTAATAGCCTAAGAAATTCTTTGGGTCAAATTGATTGGAAAGTCTTGGGTATGGGGTGTGGGCCGGTCTTAGAGCGAGACGTGAACCCAGCGATAGGTGACGTAAATGGGGATTTCGATGTGAATTCAATATATAACTTATTTAAGAATATTCTAAACAAAGCACAGGAATGTAGTATACCATACATATTGAATAGATCGAATACTAATGACCCAAAGTGGATAACAAAGAATTTGAAGAACCTTATAGGTAAAAAGAGAGCTTGGAACAAAAGGATTAAAAATGGGGAGGTCACTTTAGAACAGGAATTCGTACAAGTGGTTAGAAATGTTAAAAAAGAGATAAGGAAAGCAAAAAGAAACTATGAAGTTCGCATAGCAGGGCAAGCAAAGACAAATCCTAAAGGGTTTTTTCAGTTATATCGTACTAAGACTAGGGAAAGGATAGGTCCATTAAAAACTGAGACAGGTCAAATAACAGATAGTGATGAAGAGATGAGTAGTATTTTTAATAAATATTTTGTATCTGTATTTACTAAAGAGGAACTTAACAATATGCCTTCAGCCGAACAAATCTATGTGGGTGGGGACGAGGACAGGTTGACGAGTTTAGCAGTTACCAGGGAGGATGTTCTTAAACAAATAGTAAAACTCAAACCAAACAAATCCCCAGGGCCGGATGAAGTGTTTGCCAGGGTGCTTAAAGAATGCAAAGAGGAGCTTTGTGACCCACTGTCAACCATATTTAATAAATCAATAGAGTCAGGCAGAGTGCCAGAGTTTTGGAAAGTTGCTAATGTGATACCAGTTTTTAAGAAAGGAGATAGATCACTTGCGTCTAACTATCGACCAATTAGCCTAACGTCTATTGTGGGAAAGTTACTCGAATCTATAATAGCAAATAAAATTCGTCTTCATCTTGAAAAACATAAATTAATAATTGAGTCACAACATGGTTTTAGAAATGGCCGTTCATGTTTAACAAATTTGTTATCTTTTTATTCTAGCATAGTTGAGGCAGTTGATAGTGGTCAGGATTGTGATGTTGTGTACCTTGACTTTAGCAAAGCTCTTGATACAGTGCCACATGAAAGACTGATTAAAAAGATAGAGGCTCATGGTATTGGGGGTGCTATATTAAACTGGATTAGGGCATGGCTATACCAAAGGAAACAGAGAGTTAGTATAAATGGAGTCAAGTCAGAGTGGGAAGATGTTGTAAGTGGAGTGCCTCAGGGCTCTGTCCTGGGATCTCTGTTGTTTATAATATATATAAATGATTTAGATTCAGGTTTGAGTAGCAACATTTGCAAATTTGCCGATGATACGAAAATCGGTAGGGAAATTAATTCGGAGGAGGACTCACAATCACTTCAAGTTGATCTAGATAGGGTTTTGAAATGGTCAAAGGATTGGCAGATGCAGTTTAATGCTGATAAATGTAAAGTTCTGAGGTTAGGTAATGATGATAGAGTTACAAGATACGAGCTAAATGGTGTTGAGATTGCGACGTCGGATTGCGAAAGGGATCTGGGAGTTATGATTAGTAAGAATTTAAAACAAAAGGATCAATGCATAAATGTTCGTAATAAGGCAAATCGGACACTTGGATTTATTAATCGCAGCGTTAGTAACAAGACACCTGGTGTGGTTCTTAAGCTATATCTTGCTCTAGTTAGGCCCCATTTAGATTTTGCAGTTCAGTTTTGGTCGCCATATTATAGAATGGATATAAATTCACGTGAACGTGTCCAGCGTAGGATGACTAAGTTAATTCCCCAAATTAGAAATCTTTCATATGAAGAAAGATTAACAAAGCTTAAGTTGCATTCACTGGAAAGGCGAAGAGTTAGGGGTGACATGATAGAGGTTTACAAGTGGGTGAATGGACATAACAAAGGGGATATTAATAGGGTATTAAAAGTATCAACACAAGACAGAACACGAAACAATGGGTATAAAATGGATAAGTTTAGATTTAGGAAAGACTTGGGTAAATACTGGTTCAGTAACAGGGTTGTTGATTTGTGGAACCAATTGCCGCGTAACATTTTGGAGGTGGGGTCCCTCGATTGTTTCAAGCACGGGTTGGACAAGTATATGAGTGGGATTGGGTGGTTATAGAATAGGAGCTGCCTCGTGTGGGCCAATAGGCCTTCTGCAGTTGCCTTTGTTCTTATGTTCTTATGTAACATTGTGGAGGTGGGGTCCCTCGATTGTTTCAAGCACGGGTTGGACATGTATATGAGTGGGATTGGGTGGTTATAAATAGGAGCGGCCTCGTATGGGCCAATAGGCCTTCTGCAGTTACCTTTGTTCTTATGTTCTTATGTTATAGCAAAACCAAAGTAACCAACCAAAATCAACTCATTCCATCTCAAACAAATTTCAAAACATCCTCTACGGCTGTGAGTATCAGTGCATGCTGCCCGCCTCTGCCCGCCACCGCACTGCCTAACGCAAGTTTCCTCACAATATATACCCCCAGTCCATTCTAACCAATCATATCTCCTAAAAATGTGACTGCGCAGGGAAATAAGGGCAACAAACCCCTTAACAAGGCATCCATCCCGGCCAACTCTAACAGCCTTCGTGTTTCTCCGTCTGGAAGCTCTGGGGTCCGTGGCGGCGGTGCTGCCCTCCCCTCCACCCCATTGAGCCAAGGAGCAGTGTCCTCTCAATCCTCTCCTATTAACATGCTAACATCCCAGTTTACGCAATTCAAGCGAGCTTCCGGTCCCTCACCGGATTTCCCTAACTGGACCGAGAATCAGTGATTCAAAAAGTTGTGCCTAGTCCTCGAGTCTCAAAATGCTATCATCTTGAGTCTTCAAAATGAGAATCTAGCGAACCGCGCGAATCTCCATCATCAACAACAAGAAATAGCCCTCCTCCGCGAGGATATTAGAAACTTTAAGGCTAGCCAAGACCAACTACAGCATGACTTGAATGATCTCCGTGAGGAAAACAATCTTCTGATAACTGATGAAGCCATAAAAAAACAGGAGGAAGCTCTCAGCAAAATGACTGCATGTATCAGTACATTATCCGCCCAACGTTCCGTCTCCCAGGAAGAACAAGACCAGCAAAAGCTGCTAGACTCTGTTATTGTGTCGTCCCAAGATATACCTGTGGAACGTGAAGGTGAAAAGTGTGTTGAAATGGCTCAGGCTCTCACGAAAAACGAATTGCAGGTCATTCTAAACAAAACTGACATTATTGCTGCCTACAGAGAAAGCAAAAAGAATCCATCAGGTGAAAACCAGCGGAAAATTTGCCTGAAGCTGACTTCCCAGTCCATGAAATCCCATCTTGTCCGGACAGCTGCATCCCAACGGAAGGGATTATACATCAACGTGTGCTTGACTAGGAACAGACAGCAACTCCTCTACCGCCTGCGTCAAATTCGTCATCAAAACCCAGATGCGATACATCAGTGCTTCGTTAAAGATGGATTGATAAAGGTGAAAAAGACCGCAGAGGGCAAAATGTTTACAATTGCTAATGAAGAGAACCTCAACACTTTCCTCTCCCAATGTGGTTTGTCTCACCTTATTATCACCCTCAATGAATTAACTTAATTAACCCCCTGTCAACTAGTGGGGCTAGGTATCCTAAGTCTCCTTGTTTCATTTTTTGACTTAATTTTTAACTTACTCTTCACTAGTCATTTACTGAACTTAATTAATTGAGTGCATTAATATTTCTTCAGGTCTTATTAATTATACAGTCATAACTGAACTATTTATAGTTAATAATCATTAGCTTAAATTTGCCTATGTTTATTATTCAACTTTTTCTTTGATTTCATTTATTACCTAGTTTGCCTAGCCTCGCCATACTCCCTTACTCCATTGTACCCCTGGCTTTGCCTGCATCTCAAATTGCAAATAGTTACTTACAGTGTACCTGAGAGTACTTGTAAGCAATCTACTTCATTTTTTTCTTTTTTTGCTCAATTTGTTTTTGTATTGTATAGTCTTGTTTATATCTTTGTTTTGTATTTCTATATCTTTTGTTTTGTATAGTCCATGTTTATATGTTTTTTCTTTGATTTCATTTATTACCTAGGTTGCCTAGCCTCGCCATACTCCCTTACTCCATTGTACCCCTGTAAGCCCCTTGTAAGCTACCTCATTTTTTTATTTGTTGTTCATTTTGTGTTTGTTTTGTATAGTATTGTTTATATATTTTTCCCCCTATTATAGCTCAATTCTACTTTGTAATTTGCCTTTCTTGCATTGTTTTCCTGCAACCAGCTTTTTTATGCAGACAAGTATAGACCCAGAACTAAACCTCTTATCCACTATCTATGACAATCATCACTTTAATGATCTAAATTGCAGATATTTTGCAGCACATGATGTAAACAATGTATTAACACGTAATCACAATATGTCTGTAATCAACTTGAACGTTAGATCCCTAGGTAAACACTTTGATGATGTTAGTGCCTTGATTGAAACTATTGACAACAAATTCTCTTTTATTATACTTACTGAAACATGGAAGAAAGAGGATACTACTCAACTCTTTAACATGCCTAACTACTCGGCAATTCACAACTGTCGTCAACTTCAGAGAGGTGGTGGCACTGCTCTTTACTACCACCAAGAACTAACATGCTTAAAAGAAATTAGAACTAGAGACTGCTGTGGGGAGTATATCTTCGCCAGCTTCAGAGTCAAGGGTGCCGAGTCTGTGCTGTCTGTGGGTGCAGTCTATAGAATTCCTAACACTGATGTGTCTGAATTCAATTCAAACCTTAGAAATCTAATACTAGATAACAGACTGAAGAAAAACCATCTAATTATCGCAGGGGACTTTAATATTGACCTCTGCGAGCCTGAACACCCTACTGCTGTTAGCTTCCTCAACTGTATGAATTCCTGCTTCCTTCACTAGACCTACTAGAATCACTGATAGTACTGCCACGACATAAGAACATAAGAACAAAGGTAACTGCAGAAGGCCTATTGGCCCATACGAGGCAGCTCCTATTCTATAACCACCCAATCCCACTCATATACTTGTCTAACCCGTGCTTGAAACAATCGAGGGACCCCACCTCCACAATGTTACGCGGCAATTGGTTCCACAAATCAACAACCCTGTTACTGAACCAGTATTTACCCAAGTCTTTCCTAAATCTAAACTTATCCAATTTATATCCATTGTTTCGTGTTCTGTCCTGTGTTGATACTTTTAATACCCTATTAATATCCCCCCGGTTATGTCCATTCATCCACTTGTAAACCTCTATCATGTCACCCCTAACTCTTCGCCTTTCCAGTGAATGCAACTTAAGCTTTGTTAATCTTTCTTCATATGAAAGATTTCTAATTTGGGGAATTAACTTAGTCATCCTACGCTGGACACGTTCAAGTGAATTTATATCCATTCTATAATATGGCGACCAAAACTGAACTGCATAATCTAAATGGGGCCTAACTAGAGCAAGATATAGCTTGAGAACCACACCAGGTGTCTTGTTACTAACGCTGCGATTAATAAATCCAAGTGTCCGATTTGCCTTATTACGAACATTTATGCATTGATCCTTTTGTTTTAAATTCTTACTAATCATAACTCCCAGATCCCTTTCGCAATCCGACTTCGCAATCACAACACCATCTAGCTCGTATCTTGTAACTCTATCATCATTACCTAACCTCAGAACTTTACATTTATCAGCATTAAACTGCATCTGCCAATCCTTTGACCATTTCAAAACCCTATCTAGATCAACTTGAAGTGATAGTGAGTCCTCCTCCGAATTAATTTCCCTACCGATTTTCGTATCATCGGCAAATTTGCAAATGTTGCTACTCAAACCTGAATCTAAATCATTTATATATATTATAAACAACAGAGGTCCCAGGACAGAGCCTTGAGGCACTCCACTTACAACATTTTCCCACTCTGACTTGATTCCATTTATACTAACTCTCTGTTTCCTTTGGTATAGCCATGCCCTAATCCAGCTTAATATAGCACCCCCAATACCATGAGACTCTATTTTTTTAATCAGTCTTTCATGTGGCACTGTATCAAAAGCTTTGCTAAAGTCAAAGTATACAACATCGCAATCCTTACCACTATCAACTGCCTCAACAATGCTAGAATAAAAAGATAACAAATTTGTTAAACATGAACGGCCATTTATAAAACCATGTTGCGACTCAATTATTAATTTATGTTTTTCAAGATGAAGACGAATTTTATTTGCTATTATAGATTCGAGTAACTTTCCCACAATAGACGTTAGGCTAATTGGTCGATAGTTAGACGCAAGTGATCTATCTCCTTTCTTAAAAACTGGTATCACATTAGCAACTTTCCAAAACTCTGGCACTCTGCCTGACTCTATTGATTTATTAAATATGGTTGACAGTGGGTCACAAAGCTCCTCTTTGCATTCTTTAAGCACCCTAGCAAACACTTCATCCGACCCTGGGGATTTGTTTGGTTTGAGTTTTACTATTTGTTTAAGAACATCCTCCCTGGTAACTGCTAAACTCGTCAACCTGTCCTCGTCCCCACCCACATAGACTTGTTCGGCTGAAGGCATATTGTTAAGTTCCTCTTAAGTAAATACAGATACAAAATATTTATTAAAAATACTACTCATCTCTTCATCACTATCTGTTATTTGACCTGTCTCAGTTTTTTAATGGACCTATCCTTTCCCTAGTCTTAGTACGATATAACTGAAAAAACCCTTTAGGATTTGTCTTTGCTTGCCCTGCTATGCGAACTTCATAGTTTCTTTTTGCTTTTCTTATCTCTTTTTTAACATTTCTAACCAGTTGTACGAATTCCTGTTCTAAAGTGACCTCCCCATTTTTAATCCTTTTGTACCAAGCTCTCTTTTTACCTATAAGGTTCTTCAAATTCTTTGTTATCCACTTTGGGTCATTAGTATACGATCTATTCAATTTGTATCTCGACTCTAGATCACATCTGGACAAACATAACCTCTTCCCTTACTTCAGGTATAATCACCGATAGCACTACAGACCATTACCCCACATTTCTCTTAACTAACATTAGCAAACCACCTCTAGAGTCAAGGGAGTTAAGTTTTAGGCTGCACAATGAAACTGCTATAGACAATTTTATAACTGCTGCTGATAATGTCAACTGGGGGTCCGAGTTAGGTAACATAGGGGACATCAACCTAGCAGTGCAATCTTTTCTTCAAAAAACTCTTAGTCTTTATAACACCCACTGTCCTATGCTTACAAAACAAGTCACAACCAAAAGGCTTAACAATCCCAGGCTTACAAAGGGAATACTTAAATCCATTAATAAAAAACATTACCTTGAGAAGAAGTATAGGTTAGGAATTGTCTCCAAAGAATTCTCAAAGAATTACTCGTTATTGCTATCTAAGATAATTAGACGAGCCAAAAGTAAATACTACGAAGATAAATTTACCCAAATGAAGAACATAAGAACATAAGAACAAAGGTAACTGCAGAAGGCCTATTGGCCCATACGAGGCAGCTCCTATCTATAACCACACAATCCCACTCATCTACTTGTCCAACCCGCACTTGAAACAATCGATGGACCCCACCTCCACCACGTTACGCGGTAATTGGTTCCACAAATCAACAACCCTGTTACCGAACTAGTATTTACCCAAGTCATTCCTAAATCTAAACTTATCCAATTTATACCCATTGTTTCGTGTTCTGTCTTGTGTTGATACTTTTAATACCCTATTAATATCTCCTTTGTTATGTCCATTCATCCACTTGTAAACCTTTATCTTGTCACCCCTAACTCTTCGCCTTTCCAGTGAATGCAATTTAAGCTTTGTTAACCTTTCTTCATATGAAAGATTTCTAATTTGGGGAATTAACTTAGTCATCCTACGCTGGACACGTTCAAGTGAATTTATATCCATTCTATAATATGGCGACCAAAACTGAACTGCATAATCTAAATGGGGCCTAACCAGAGCAAGATATAGCTGAAGAGCCACACCAGGTGTCTTGTTACTAACGCTTCCATTAATAAATCCCAGTGTCCTATTTGCCTTATTACAAACATTCCTGCATTGATCATTGTGTTTTAAATTCTTACTTATCATAACTCCCAGATCCCTTTCGCAATTCAACTTCGCAATCTCAACACCATCTAGCTCGTAACTTGTAACTCTATCATCATTACCTAGCCTCAAAACTTTTACATTTATCAGCATTAAACTGCATCTGCCAATCCTTTGACCATTGAAAAACATAAATTAATAATTGAGTCGCAACATGGTTTTATAAATGGCCGTTCATGTTTAACAAATTTGTTATCTTTTTATTCTAGCATTGTTGAGGCAGTTGATAGTGGTAAGGATTGCGATGTTGTATACCTTGACTTTAGCAAAGCTTTTGATACAGTGCCACATGAAAGACTGATTAAAAAAATAGAGTCTCATGGTATTGGGGGTGCTATATTAAGCTGGATTAGGGCATGGCTATACCAAAGGAAACAGAGAGTTAGTATAAATGGAATCAAGTCAGAGTGGGAAAATGTTGTAAGTGGAGTGCCTCAAGGCTCTGTCCTGGGACCTCTGTTGTTTATAATATATATAAATGATTTAGATTCAGGTTTGAGTAGCAACATTTGCAAATTTGCCGATGATACGAAAATCGGAAGGGAAATTAATTCGGAGGAGGACTCACTATCACTTCAAGTTGATCTAGATAGGGTTTTGAAATGGTCAAAGGATTGGCAGATGCAGTTTAATGCTGATAAATGTAAAGTTCTGAGGTTAGGTAATGATGATAGAGTTACAAGATACGAGCTAGATGGTGTTGTGATTGCGAAGTCGGATTGCGAAAGGGATCTGGGAGTTATGATTAGTAAGAATTTAAAACAAAAGGATCAATGCATAAATGTTCGTAATAAGGCAAATCGGACACTTGGATTTATTAATCGCAGCGTTAGTAACAAGACACCTGGTGTGGTTCTCAAGCTATATCTTGCTCTAGTTAGGCCCCATTTAGATTATGCAGTCCAGTTTTGGTCGCCATATTATAGTATGGATATAAATTCACTTGAACGTGTCCAGCGTAGGATGACTAAGTTAATTCCCCAAATTAGAAATCTTTCATATGAAGAAAGATTAACAAAGCTTAAGTTGCATTCACTGGAAAGGCGAAGAGTTAGGGGTGACATGATTGAGGTTTACAAGTGGATGAATGGACATAACAAAGGGGATATTAATAGGGTATTAAAAGTATCAACACAGGACAGAACACGAAACAATGGATATAAATTGGATAAGTTTAGATTTAGGAAAGACTTGGGTAAATACTGGTTCAGTAACAGGGTTGTTGATTTGTGGAACCAATTGCCGCGTAACATTGTGGAGGTGGGGTCCCTTGATTGTTTCAAGCACGGGTTGGACAAGTATATGAGTGGGATTGGGTGGTTATAGAATAGGAGCTGCCTCGTATGGGCCAATAGGCCTTCTGCAGTTACCTTTGTTCTTATGTTCTTATGTTCTTATTTCAACCCCCTATTTAGATCAACTTGAAGTGATAGTGAGTCTTCTTCCGTGTTAATTTCCCTGCCGATTTTTGTATCATCGGCAAATTTGAAAATGTTGCTACTCAAACCTGAAACTAAATCATTGATATATATTATAAACAACAGAGGTCCCAGGACAGAGCCCTGAGGCACTCCACTTACAACATTTTCCCACCCTGACTTAACCCCATTTAAGAACATAAGAACATAAGAACAAAGGTAACTGCAGAAGGCCTATTGGCCCATACGAGGCAGCTCCTATTCTATAACCACCCAATCCCACTCATATACTTGTCCAACCCGTGCTTGAAACAATCGAGGGACCCCACCTCCACAATGTTACGCGGCAATTGGTTCCACAAATCAACAACCCTGTTACTGAACCAGTATTTACCCAAGTCTTTCCTAAATCTAAACTTATCCAATTTATATCCATTGTTTCGTGTTCTGTCCTGTGTTGATACTTTTAATACCCTATTAATATCCCCCCGGTTATGTCCATTCATCCACTTGTAAACCTCTATCATGTCACCCCTAACTCTTCGCCTTTCCAGTGAATGCAACTTAAGCTTTGTTAATCTTTCTTCATATGAAAGATTTCTAATTTGGGGAATTAACTTAGTCATCCTACGCTGGACACGTTCAAGTGAATTTATATCCATTCTATAATATGGCGACCAAAACTGAACTGCATAATCTAAATGGGGCCTAACTAGAGCAAGATATAGCTTGAGAACCACACCAGGTGTCTTGTTACTAACGCTGCGATTAATAAATCCAAGTGTCCGATTTGCCTTATTACGAACATTTATGCATTGATCCTTTTGTTTTAAATTCTTACTAATCATAACTCCCAGATCCCTTTCGCAATCCGACTTCGCAATCACAACACCATCTAGCTCGTATCTTGTAACTCTATCATCATTACCTAACCTCAGAACTTTACATTTATCAGCATTAAACTGCATCTGCCAATCCTTTGACCATTTCAAAACCCTATCTAGATCAACTTGAAGTGATAGTGAGTCCTCCTCCGAATTAATTTCCCTACCGATTTTCGTATCATCGGCAAATTTGCAAATGTTGCTACTCAAACCTGAATCTAAATCATTTATATATATTATAAACAACAGAGGTCCCAGGACAGAGCCTTGAGGCACTCCACTTACAACATTTTCCCACTCTGACTTGATTCCATTTATACTAACTCTCTGTTTCCTTTGGTATAGCCATGCCCTAATCCAGCTTAATATAGCACCCCCAATACCATGAGACTCTATTTTTTTAATCAGTCTTTCATGTGGCACTGTATCAAAAGCTTTGCTAAAGTCAAGGTATACAACATCGCAATCCTTACCACTATCAACTGCCTCAACAATGCTAGAATAAAAAGATAACAAATTTGTTAAACATGAACGGCCATTTATAAAACCATGTTGCGACTCAATTATTAATTTATGTTTTTCAAGATGAAGACGAATTTTATTTGCTATTATAGATTCGAGTAACTTTCCCACAATAGACGTTAGGCTAATTGGTCGATAGTTAGACGCAAGTGATCTATCTCCTTTCTTAAAAACTGGTATCACATTAGCAACTTTCCAAAACTCTGGCACTCTGCCTGACTCTATTGATTTATTAAATATGGTTGACAGTGGGTCACAAAGCTCCTCTTTGCATTCTTTAAGCACCCTAGCAAACACTTCATCCGGCCCTGGGGATTTGTTTGGTTTGAGTTTTACTATTTGTTTAAGAACATCCTCCTTGGTAACTGCTAAACTCGTCAACCTGTCCTCGTCCCCACCCACATAGACTTGTTCGGCTGAAGGCATATTGTTAAGTTCCTCTTTAGTAAATACAGATACAAAATATTTATTAAAAATACTACTCATCTCTTCATCACTATCTGTTATTTGACCTGTCTCAGTTTTTAATGGACCTATCCTTTCCCTAGTCTTAGTACGATATAACTGAAAAAACCCTTTAGGATTTGTCTTTGCTTGCCCTGCTATGCGAACTTCATAGTTTCTTTTTGCTTTCCTTATCTCTTTTTTAACATTTCTAACCAGTTGTACGAATTCCTGTTCTAAAGTGACCTCCCCATTTTTAATCCTTTTGTACCAAGCTCTCTTTTTACCTATAAGGTTCTTCAAATTCTTTGTTATCCACTTTGGGTCATTAGTATACGATCTATTCAATTTGTATGGTATACTACGTTCCTGTGCTTTGTTTAGAATATTCTTAAATAAGTTATATATTGAATCCACATCGAAATCCCCATTTAAGTCACCTATCGCTGGGTTCATGTCTCGCTCCAAGACCGGCCCACACCCCATACCCAAGCCTTTCCAATCAATTTGACCCAAAAAATTTCTTAGGCTATTAAAATCAGCTTTTCGAAAATCTGGCACTTTAACAGAATTTTCTCCTACTGGTCTATTCCATTCTATGCTAAATCTGATTTCTTTGTGATCACTGCTCCCTAGCTCACTCCCTATTTCGATGTCATTAATTTGCGTTTCCCTGTTAGTTAACACTAAATCTAAAATATTATTTTCCCGTGTTGGTTCCTTAATGTGTTGCGTAAGAAAGCAATCGTCAATTAATTCTAGAAAATCTTCTGCTTCACTATTCCCTGTTTTGTTCAACCAGTTTATTCCGCTAAAATTAAAGTCACCCATGACATAAATACTGTTAGATCTAGATGCTCTAGATATTTCATCCCATAGATGCTTTGCTTCCATTCTGTCTAAATTTGGTGGCCTATATATTACTCCTATTATAATATTATTAGCTTTTTCGTTTAATTCAATCCAAATAGTTTCTGTGTGTGGCTCTGTTTTGATTCCCTCTTTGAGACTACATTTCAAATTGTCCCTAACATATATGGCTACTCCACCTCCTCGTCTAATATATCTATCTGTGTGAAATAGTTTAAATCCATATATTTATACTAAATTTATACTAACTCTCTGTTTCCTTTGGAATAGCCATGCCCTAATCCAACTTAATATAGCACCCCCAATACCATGAGCTTCTATATTTTTAATTAGTCTTTCATGTGGCACCGTATCAAAAGCTTTGCTAAAGTCAAGGTACACAACATTACAATCCTTACCACTATCAACTGCCTCAACTATGCTGGAATAAAAAGATAGCAAATTTGTTAAACATGAACGGCCATTTGTAAAACCATGTTGAGACTCATTTATTTATTTTTTTATTTATTTATATATATACAAGAAGGTACATTGGGTTTGTGAGAATACATTGGATAGTACAGAATTTACACTCTTGTAAAGCCACTAGTACGTGCAGCGTTTCGGGCAGGTCCTTAATCTAACAGATAATTTTAAGTAGGTAATTTCTATCAGAATTGATAAATGATAAAGATACATTGCAAGAGAAAAATGAGATGAGAGAGCTTAGTAAGTATATTAAAGCACATTGTTATATTAAAGCTCTGATTGATTACATTGACAGCTTGATTAGTAATTTAAACAAGATTAATAGACACCATACAGCAGATTGGCAGCACATATAAGGCAGCAATGATCACAATGGTAAAGGTGTTCAGATTGGGTACAGAAAGATTGGGAGATTGGGTAGCAATAGATACAGTGCAATTTTAAGGCAAAAGAAAAAAACTATGAAGATGAAATTAGGTACTTTTTAGTATTGATTTTGAATGATGTAAAAGTTGGACAGCTTTTCAATTCAATAGGGAGTGAGTTCCATAAACTGGGTCCCTTTATTTGCATAGAGTGTTTACACAGATTAAGTTTAACTCTGGGGATATCAAAGAGATATTTATTTCTGGTGTGGTGATAATGGGTCCTATTACATCTGTCCAGGAAGAGTTTCAGACAAGGATTTGCATTTAAGAACAGGGTTTTGTAAATGTAGTTGACACAAGAGAATTTATGGAGTGAGATTATGTTTAGCATGTTTAGGGAGTTAAACATGGGGGCTGAGTGTTGTCTGAAAGCAGAATTTGATATTATTCTGATAGCAGATTTTTGCTGGGTGATGATGGACTTGAGGTGGTTTGCAGTGGTTGAACCCCATGCACAGATACCATAGTTGAGATAGAGATAGATTAGTGCATAATATAGAGAGATGAGAGCAGAGTTAGGTACATAATATCTGATTTTGGAGAGTATACCAACTGTTTTAGAGACTTTCTTAGTTATGTGTTGTATGTGGGTACTGAAGTTGAGTCTCTTGTCTAGGAATACGCCAAGAAACTTTCCATCATTTTTATTGCTAATGTTTACATTGTCTATCTGAAGCTGAATTGCATTTGCAGATTTGCTTCCAAATAGGATGTAGTAGGCCTTTTCTATGTTAAGTGTTAGTTTGTTGGTTGACATCCATAAGTGGACTTTTTTTAGTTCATTATTAACAACATCATTTATTTATTTATTTTATTTATTTATTTATTTATGCATATACAAGAATGTATATCAGCAGTTGACTTTGTTCTTATGTTCTTTTGAGTGCCACAGGGCAGCATCTTGGGACCTCTTCTATTTCTTATATATATAAACGATCTGCCTAATGTCTCTAATATTCTCAAACCTATATTGTTTGCTGACGATACTACCCTTATCTATTCAAACCTCAACCCACATACACTAAATAATGTTGTGAATAATTAATTAAAAAAAGTCCACTTATGGATGTCAACGAACAAACTAACATTAAACATTGAAAAGACTTACTACATCTTATTTGGAAGCAAATCATCAAATGCAATTCAGCTACAGATAGACAACATTAACATCAGTAATAAAAATGATGGCAAGTTTCTTGGCCTATTCCAAGACAAGAGACTCAACTTCAGCACCCACATTCAACACTTAACTAAGAAAGTCTCTAAGACAGTTGGTATACTCTCCAAAATCAGATATTATGTTCCTAACTCTGCTCTCCTCTCACTATATTATGCACTAATCTACCCCTATCTTAATTATGGTATCTGTGCATGGGGGTCTACCACTGCAAACCACCTTAAGCCCATCATCACACAGCAAAAATCTGCTATCAGAATAATAACTAACTCTGCTTTCAGACAACACTCAGCTCCCTTGTTTAAATCCCTAAACTTGCTAAATATTAACTCCCTCCACACATTCTCTTGTGTAAACAACATTTACAAAACCCTGTTCTTAAATGCAAACCATGCTCTGAAACTCTCACTGGACAGATGTAATATGACCCATTATCACCACACCAGAAATAAATATCTCTTTGATATCCCCAGGGTCAAACTTAATCTGTGTAAACACTCTATGCAAATTAAGGGACCTAGTCTATGGAACTCACTCCCTAGTGAATTGAAAAACTGTAAAACTTTTGCCTTATTTAAAAGCAAAACCAAAAAGTACCTAACTTCATCTTCTTAGTTTCCTACACTGAGCTTTAAATTTGCTCTGTACCTAGTGTTACCCAATCTCCTAATTTTTATGTAATATCAAACAACCTTATCATTGTGTTCATTGCTGTCTTCTTTTATGTGTTAGCCATATGCTGTATTGTGACTACCAATTTTTGTCAACAACCATTCAAGCTGTCATTGCAATCGATCATATATTGTTTCTGCTGTATTGTACCTACCAATTTGTTGTCAACTACCATTCAAGCTGTCATTGCAATCAATCTTAGCTACCTATGTGCTTTAATATACTGTACCTACAATTTTCTCTCATCTTTTTTTTCATTTCATGTAATCTGTTATCATTTTTTTGTCTATAAATTTTGCAAGTATTTACCTCCTTAAAATTTTCTTAGATTAAGGACCTGCCCGAAACGCTGCGCGTGCTAGTGGCTTTACAAGACTGTAATTACCATATTTGTATCCTCACATTCCTTATGTACATTCTTGTATATGCATAAATAAATAAAATAAATAAATAAAATATAACTGAAAAAACCCTTTAGGATTTGTCTTTGCTTGCCCTGCTATGCGAACTTCATAGTTTCTTTTTGCTTTCCTTATCTCTTTTTTAACATTTCAAACCAGTTGTACGAATTCCTGTTTTAAACTGACTTCCCCATTCTTAATCCTTTTGTACCACGCTCTCTTTTTACCTATAAGGTTCTTCAAATTCTTTGTTATCCACTTTGGGTCATTAGTATTCGATCTATTCAATTTGTATGGTATACTACGTTCCTGTGCTTTGTTTAGAATATTCTTAAATAAGTTATATATTGAATCCACATCGAAATCCCCATTTACGTCACCTATCGCTGGGTTCATGTCTCGCTCCAAGACCGGCCCACACCCCATACTCAAGACTTTCCAATCAATTTGACCCCAAAAATTTCTTAGGCTATTAAAATCAGCTTTTCGAAAATCTGGCACTTTAACAGAATTTTCTCCTACACGTCTATTCCATTCTATGCTAAATCTGATTTCTTTGTGATCACTGTTCCCTAACTCACTCCCTATTTCAATGTCATTAATTTGTGTTTCCCTGTTAGTTAACACTAAATCTAAAATATTATTTTCCCGTGTTGGTTCCTTAATGTGTTGCGTAAGAAAGCAATCGTCAATTAATTCTAGAAAATCTTCTACTTCACTATTCCCTGTTTTGTTCAATCAGTTTATTCCACTAAATTTAAAGTCACCCATGACGTAAATACTGTTAGATCTAGATGCCCTAGATATTTCATCCCATAGATGCTTTGCTTCCATTCTGTCTAAATTTGGTGGCCTATATATAACTCCTATTATAATATTATTTGCTTTTTCGTATAATTCTATCCAAATAGTTTCTGTGTGTGGCTCAGTTTTGATTCCCTCTTTGAGACTACATTTCAAATTGTCCCTAACATATATGGCTACTCCCCCTCCTCGTCTAATATATCTATCTGTGTGAAATAGTTTAAATCCATTTATTTGATATTCAGCTAATAGTTCTCTATTTTCTACATTCATCCACGTTTCGGTAAGTGCAATAATATCTATTTTTTCTGTGCAGACAAGAGCATTTAATTCGTTAATTTTATTTCTTAGACTTCTACTGTTAGTGTAATATACCCTAAGTGAATTGTTATTTTGAGGCCCTTCTCTTTCCCTGATCATTTTGCCAATTCCTTTTTCCCACAAACACATACTTTTATTATCTCCTTCCTCCAAATCAATTCTCATACCTCTATCTACTAACAGTTTAAACCCAAACAAACACCTCTAACCACTTCTTCCAACGAGTTCGCAACAGCAACAACCCCAGCTCTCGATAGATGCACCCCATCACGAGCATACATTTCATTTCTTCCATATAAGTGTTCCCAGTTGTCTATTAAAGATATTGCATTTGATTTGCAATATCTTTCCAGCCGGCAATTGACACCAAGTGCCCTTGACATCCATTCATTTCCCACTCCCCTTCTTGGAAGAATGCCACATATGATCGGGATTCCTCCCCTGCTCCTAACTAATTCAATGGCTGTCCTGAATCTCTGTATTAGTTCCTCACTCCTAACTCGTCCAACATCATTACCCCCTGCACTAATACAAATAATGGGTTTGTTCCCATTTCCTGTCATAATATCATTCATGTTTCCAACAATATCACCAATTCCAGCTCCCGGATAGCAAACCCTTAATCTGTTCCCCCTATCTCTGGCACAAAACGTTCTGTCTAAATACCTCACCTGGGAATCTCCCACAACCAAAATTCGCTTCGATTCTCCCTTTTCCTTTCGAGCAGTTTGAGGGACCTTCGCTTCAATGCTCCTCGTTACTTTGTCTTTGCCACCTCGTTGAACAGCAGGTTCAACACAGCACTCGTCCTCTAATACGTCAAATGCCTTAAAAGTCCTTAGGTGTAGGCTATTAGTTGTCGGTTTTGCCAAGGTCTTCTTAAGACCCCTGTCTTTCACAACTTGCCAAGACGAGGACTTCTTAATACTGGTCCCGTCAGTCCTTCTTAATGAGGTCCCGTCAACACTGGCCTCCTCCTTCGTTTCCTCCCGAAGTCTCAGCCGTCGTACCTCCTCCCGCAAGGAATCCATCTCTGCTCTCAGAGCTCCAACCAGACTCACCAAATCCTTCACTAATCCTTCCATTATTGCAATAATAATGTTATTATTATTGGTAGGTCACTCCAACGGTTATTGGTAGAATGGGAGAGGTTATATTATTGATGGCTACACATTGGTGTCTATCACTAAGATAGGATTGGATATAGTCCAGTACATGGCTTCGGATTCCATAATGATGGAGTTTACATAAGAGGTAATCGTGATTAACAGTATCAAAGGCTTTTCTCAGGTCAATGAAGAGTCCAATCGGAAACTCATTTTTGTCAAGGGCTGAGTAAATTATATCAAGGAGACTAATAATTGCATCGTTGGTACTCTTTTGAGAGCGGAAGCCAAACTGACAGGGGCTAAGAATGTCGAATTTTACGATAGGAGTAGAGCTGTTTGTAGATAATTTTTTCAAATATTTTTGATAGGATGGGTAGGTTCGATATTGGTCTATAGTTGTTTATGTCTGCCGGATTACCTCCTTTATGAACTGGCGTTACTCTTGCTTTTTTAAGGATATCAGGGAAGGTATGACACTCAAGGGATTTGTTGAACAGCAGAGCTATAGGTGGCGCAAGGGCATGGGAGGGGCTCTTGTATACAATGGATGGGATTTCACTGATGTTCTCAGCTTTGGTTTTTAGTAAGTGTATGATGGACACAACATCTGTCGGGCTGACTGGTGAAAGGAGAAGAGAGTTTGGATAGCTGCCTGAGAGTTATGTGTTGATATGTGTCTGAGTGTGGGATTTTACTTGCAAGGTTAGCACCAATCGATGAAAAGAAGCCATTAAATTCATTCGCCATTTCTAAGTCAGATGACGGTGTAAGGCCATCCTTAGAGAGTGTTATCTGGTTGTGGGAGTGTTGTTTAGTTCCTAGGATATTAGAGATGGTTTCCATGTGCTTTTCATGTTGCCTCTTGCCTCTCATAATATGAAAGTTTTGCTATTCTTATGATACTGGTAAGCACTGATGAGTACCTTTTAACTACTTCCTTTGAAACTAGGCCACTCCTAAATTTCTTTTCATATTCATGTTTTTTGTTGATCGATTTAATTATGCCACTTGTGAGCCACGGGTTATTTTTTCTTTTATCAGTTACTTGTTTGGTAAGGAGGGGACAGTGAGTATTGTAGAGGCTTAGAGTTTTGGAGAGAAAGAGGTTAGTTGATGAGTTTATATCCTGTGTATTATTAAATTCAGATTCCCAGTTAATATTGTGAAGTGCATTAGAGAGATTGCCTAAAGCTGATTCACTATGTAGCCTGAATGAGAGTTTCCTGGTTTCTGGTGGTGATGTGTCCAAGTTTGCTATGAGGAAGGTAGGATAGTGGTCAGTTGTTCTGTCATAAATTACCCCAGATGTAAGGGAAGCTGTTATATTAGTCCATAGGTGATCCAGGGTAGTGGCAGATGTTTGAGTGACAGGTGGGCTTGGTGATTGTGGGGATTAGCATACAGGAGTGCATGCTGTTACGGAAATAATCAACTTGAGGGTTGTTTTGAAGACCCAGGTCAATATTGAAATCACCTCCCAGAATGATGTGATTTTTGTTGAGATTGTTATTTATGATAAGATAAATAAATAAATAAATAAATAAATGTTTATTTAGGTAAGGTACATACATACAAGAAATTTTTACAAAGATTGGTGGACTTATAGATAGAGCTAGTACATACAATGTCTAAAGCCACTATTATGCAAAGCGTTTCGGGCATGAAAAACTTAAATGACTAAAGCTTAATACTAATTGAGCATAAAGAGTAAAATGAAAACATGAAATGAAAACATAGCTGAAAAAGCAGCACAAATACAATTCTGTCGACAAACAGCGCTCTTTAAAAAAAAAAACATACATGGGTTGACAATAGAAGGGTAAGGTAGGTTACAGGGAATTTATTAGGTATAGCTTCGTATTTATCTTAAACTGGTTGAGAGAGGTACAGTCTTTAACATTGTTGGGAAGGTCATTCCACAATCTGGGTCCCTTGATTTGTAGAGCATTTCTAGTTTGATTAAGTCGTACTCTAGGAATATCAAAACTGTATTTATTTCTGGTGTGGTGCTCATGGGTTCTGTTACAACCTTCTATGAAGCTTTTGAGATCAGGATTGGCATTGCAGTTTAGCGTTTTATATATGTATAATACACATGAGAGAATGTGCAGTGACTTAATGTCTAACATATTCAGAGATTTGAGTAGGGGTACCGAGTGATGTCTGGGGCCAGAGTTGGATATTGTCCTAATAGCAGCTTTGTGTTGAGTAATTAGAGGACGTAAATGATTTTGGGTAGAAGAGCCCCAAGCACAAATACCATAGTTGAGATATGGATAGTTAAGGGAGTAATAGAGAGTCACCAGGGCAGGGCGGGGTACATAATATCTGATCTTAGAAAGAATGCCAACAGTTTTGAAACTTTTTTTGATATATTTAGAATGTGTCCCTGGAAATTCAGCTTGTGGTCAATGAGAATGCCAAGGAATTTGCCATCTAATTTGTTACAAATTTGGGTATTGTTTATTTTGAGATTTATTTCATTAGAGGATTTATTGCCAAACAGAATATAGAAAGTTTTGTCAATGTTAAGGGTGAGTTTGTTGGCAGTTAGCCAAAGATGGACTTTATTTAGCTCAGTATTTACTGTGGCATTTAGAGCAAGGGGGTCAGGACTGGAGTAAATGAAGGTTGTGTCGTCAGCAAATAGAATTGGTTTGAGGTGTTGGGAGGCATTTGGAAGGTCATTAATGTAGATGAGAAAGAGGAGAGGTTCAAGTATGCTGCCCTGAGGAACACCAATGTTAATGGGTAGGGTGGGAGAAATTGAATTATTCACAGAAACATATTGGAGCCTGTCAGTAAGGTAGGATTTGAGGTATTGCAGGGAGTGTCCTCTGACTCCATAATGATGTAATTTAAGAAGAAGGTTTTGGTGGGTGACAGTGTCAAAAGCTTTACGCAGGTCCACAAATAACCCAACAGGGAACTCATTTTTATCAAGAGCTGTATGAATCGAGTTAAGCATACTAATAAGTGCATCATTAGTGCTTTTTTTGGGTCTGAAGCCATATTGGCAAGGGCTAAGTATATTGAGTTTTGCTAGATAAGAGTAAAGCTGCTTATAGATTAATTTTTCAAAATTTTTGACAAGTTTGGCAGGATTGATATAGGTCTGTAGTTGTTAACATCTGTGAGATCACCACATTTGTGGACAGGCATTACTCTCGCTTTTTTTAGAATATCTGGAAAGGTTTGGAGTTCAAGTGAGTTGCTGAAGAGCAATGCAATAGCAGGGGCTAAAGATCTGGAGGCTTTTTTGTCAATTAAAGTTGGTGTCTCCTCAAGGGCACTAGACTTGGTTTTAAGGGAAAGGATTATCTCATTGACGTCAGTGGAATTAATAGGCTTTAGGTACAGAGACTGTGGATAATTACCTGTAAGATAGTCCTTAACGTCAGTACTGGAAGATGGAATATCATTTGCAAGGGATAACCCAATGGAAGAGAAGAACCTATTGAACTCAATAGCAGAATCAGAGGCTGAAAGCTGACCATCGTTATTGGACAGGAGTGTTGGTTTGTTATTTAAAGTCTTCTTTGATCCCAATATTTGTGAAATTGTGCTCCAAGTTTTTTTAATGTTGCTCTTTATTTGGGTAAATTTATCTTCGTAGTATTTAGTTTTGGCTCGTCTAATTATCTTAGATAGCAATAATGAGTAATTCTTTGAGAATTCTTTGGAGACAATTCCTAACCTATATATTCTTCTCAAGGTCATGTTTTTTATTAATGGATTTAAGTATTCCCTTTGTAAGCCAGGGATTGTTAAGCCTTTTGGTTGTGACTTGTTTTGTAAGCATAGGACAGTGGGTGTTATAAAGGCTAAGAGTTTTTTGAAGAAAAGATTGCATAAGATTCCTTACATTGTCTGAGAATAAAGCTATGTTGGTATTAGGAAATCTATAGATGGCACTGATAGTCAGGGAGGATTTAAGGGATTTACTGGAGAACTTGGCAAAGGTATATTCACAATAGTCGTCTCTATCACTAATAACACTATTGCAAATGAAGGTATCTTTGTAATATATTGCTGTGCCACCACCTTTTTTATTAGGCCTGCAGTTATGAATGGCTTTATAACCAGCTAAATTGTAGAGTTGGGTATAGTCATTACTTAGTCAAGTTTCCGTTAAAATGATGAATGATAATTTAGTACCTAGTGCTGTAAGTAGTGCATTTATATCATCAAAGTGTTTACCAAGTGACCTAACGTTTTGGTTGTAAACTGATAAGCAGGTGCTATTTAGGAGTTTGTTTTTTGCAAGATTTGCTGTGTAATACCTGCAATAATGATGATCAATGTGCTGATTTGTGTGGATATGGGACAGAAGATTTCGATCAGGATCAATATCAGTAAGCATATAGATAAAATAATGTCCCGATACAATAAATAAAATAAATAAATAAATGTTTATTTAGGTAAGGTACATACATACAAGAAATTTTTACAAAGATTGGTGGACTTATAGATAGAGCTAGTACACACAATGCCTAAAGCCACTATTACGCAAAGCGTTTCGGGCATGAAAAACTTAAATAAGATAAGTGTTACGACCCTGGGTTCTTCAGTGGAAACCAGAGGTCAAAATTGAACTAAATAAGCTACGTTAGAGTAGTAAATCGCAACTCGATGTGTCTTTGTTTGTATCTTCCCTGCCAGACGTAAGACTATTCTTGTTTCTCAAAGAGCATTCAAAGACTGAGCTGGGGGGTTGATTATTAAATAATAACACAGGCACGAACTATGTTTACTAATACTTTAATCATTTGTAAAGTAACAATACGTTGCATAGGGGAAGATTTTTAATGTGCTTAGCTGCATGATCAATTAGGCTCTTTCCGGCACCACACGATGCGGGAGGCTGGATGATCTGGGCTGAAGCGGCCTTCTCTGGTTGCTGGCTGTGGTGAAAGGAACTACCTCCTCCTTCCTCTTTGTTTCCTTATTTCTGTGTCTTGTTCAAGATAAGTATACTGAGTACATTATTCAATCTCTGGCATACTCATGTTCTATGTGTAGAGTAGTATATTTTGTGTGTAGTAGGTGTTTTTAGAGTTTGTATTACTAGTTATTCTAAAGGGGGTCCCATTGGAACCACGTGGTCCCCTACCCTAAGCTGACTCTAACTTCAAGTTATTCAATAGTAGAGCTTTACCCTAGCTTGTGTTCAGTGTAAAACCTTGTATCCTGCTTATGTGGACCAAGGCTTTTAACGTAAGGTAGTGTGGTAAATTTATTATTATCATTGTTATTGGTGTGAATGTATATGGGGGGGCTGTTAAGGGGTTAATAAATAAGTACATGAATTATAAGAGTATCGTTCTTCCTGTGTAGGAGATCTTGATCATTCCCTAGACTGACCTTGTTGTGTAGCCAAGTAGTCAGCACTACTTCTAGTTTCCATGGGGGCAGGGCCTTACTGATCTCCCCAAATAGATACATCTTTATTCTGACTGACATTACTCCTGAATAGCACTAGATTCCCCCATAGCAAACCCACCATTTTGTTATAACAGTTGGTTTTTTGCTTAGCAGCTAATTGTATGAGATCAAACTTAACAGAGGGATTTGATGAGCATTCTCCTACTGCTACGGGAATTGTTTTAATCTATCCTGATAGCTCATTTGATATCAACATTGACTTTGATCTTTGAATTAATTAGAGTGTGGGCTATGTTACAACAATTCTCACCTTGTTGTTCATAGGTAGATCAGTAGAGCTAATTATCAGGGAGTCATGAAGTTGTTGTTGCTCTTGGTCATCTTCGGAAGCCGCCTGGTGAATCTGAAGGAGATTGATCTGTTTTTCCAGCTTTTGAAGGAGGTCACTTTGAGCTGAGAGGGTTTCCTCGGCCTGAATGTTATGTATTTGATCCATTGCATCATTTGCAACAGTTTGTAAGTTGAGAATTTCTTGGTTGTTGTTCGTCGACGATTCAAGGAGGCGGTCTATGGTATGTTGTTGTCGGGTGACTGTGGCTTGGAGGGCCGAAATAGCGTCAGATTGCATTAGCACAAGGTTGTGCAGTTTCTGCAGCCATGGGTTACTTCTGAGAGGTTTGAAGTTTAGACAGGGAGCCATAGATTGAATGAATTCTAGAGCTTGAGATTCAAGTTGAGTTGAAGGGGGGGAGTGAGGAGGGGGAGCGGATGTTGTGTTTACCAACATCGGCGAGGATTGCAGCGTTGCCAGTGTTCCATTCAGGTCTCTAGGAGTAATGGATGCAGAGCGAGAGGCACCCCTTCCTTGCTTGTTGCTATGTTTGGGAATGTTTTCGGCGATAGATTCTTGGTAGTGTTCCAAGAGGTAGATACTTGGAGAATTATGATCGGGATAGGTGTATAGTGAACGCTTGGCAGAAGGGTCGTAGATAGGCAGGCGAAAATTGGTTAATTTTGGTTGATTACTGTTGAGGTTCGCTGTGAGTTATGGCATATTAAGTCTCCATGCACCTAACTCGTGCTGGGCAGCAGTTAAGCCGTGCAACGTTGAGTGGAGACGAAATTAACACGAATTTTCTGCAGCAGTGCCGGTGCCACCCGCCAGCGTTTTCAATTAATTTGTGTTTAATTAATTACAATTAATTTGTGTTTATCAAGATGAAGAAGAATTTTATTTGCAATTATCGATTCAAGTAACTTTCCCACAATAGACGTTAGGCTAATTGGACGATAGTTTGACGCAAGTGATCTATCTCCTTTCTTAAAAATTGGTATCACATTAGCCAGCCTCCACAACTCCGGCACCCTGACCAACTCTATTGATTTATTAAATATGGTAGACAGTGGGTCGCAAAGCTCCTCTTTGCATTCTTTCAGCTCCCTGGCAAACACTTCATCCGACCCTGGGGATTTGTTTGGTCTGAGTTTAACTATTTGTTTAATTACATCCTCCCTGGTAACTGGTGATTTGGTGAGTCTGGTTGGAGCTCTGAGTGCAGAGATGGATTCCCTGCGGGAGGAGGTACGACGGCTGAGACTTCGGGAGGAAACAAAGGAGGAGACCAGTGTTGACAGGACCTCATCGTGGAGAGTCGTTAAGGACAGGGGTCTTAAGAAGACCTTGACAAGGCCACCTACAGACGCCCTAAGGTCAGCAAATTCATTTGCCGTGTTGGAGGACGAGTGCTGTAGTGAGCCTGCAGTTCACTCGGAACTGAAACCAGCGAGGATCGGCAGAGCGCAGTCCCCTCAGGCTGCTCAGAAAGTTAAGGAGGTACCGAAGCGAATTTTGGTTGTGGGAGATTCCCAAGTGAGGTATTTAGACAGAACGTTTTGTGCCAGAGATATGGGGAACAGATTAAGGGTTTGCTATCCGGGAGCTGGAATTGGTGATATTGTTGGAAACATGAATGATATTATGACGGGAAATGGAAACAAACCCATTATTTGTGTTTTTGTGCTAGAGATAGGGGGAACAGGTTAAGGGTTTGCTATCCCGGAGCTGGCATTGGTGACATTATAAACAACATGAATGATATTATGGCTGGTAATGGGAACAATCCCATTATTTGCATTAGCGTGGGAGGAAATGATGTTGGTCGAGTTAGGAGTGAGGAACTGATTCAGAGGTATAAAACAGCCATAGAGTTAGTTAGGAGCAAGGGAGGAATCCCGATCATATGTGGCATTCTTCCAAGAAAGGGAGTGGGAAATGAATGGATATCGAGGGCACTTGGTGTCAATTGCCGGCTGGAAAGATATTGCAAATCAAATGCAATATCTTTCATAGACAACTGGGAACACTTCTATGGAAGAAATGAAATGTATGCTCGTGATGGGGTGCATCTATCGAGAGCTGGGGTTGTTGCTGTTGCGAACTCGTTAGAAGAAGTGGTTAGAGGTGTTTGTTTGGGTTTAAACTGTTAGTAGATAGAGGTATGGGAATTGATTTGGAGGAAGGAGGTAATAAAAGTATGTGTTTGTGGGAGAAAGGAATTGGCAAAACGATCAGGGAAAGAGAAGGTCCGCAAAATAACAATTCACTTAGGGTATATTACACTAACAGTAGAAGTCTAAGAAATAAAATTAACGAATTAAATGCTCTTGTCTGCACAGAAAGAATAGATATTATTGCACTTACCGAAACGTGGATGAATGTAGAAAATAGAGAACTATTAGCTGAATATCAAATATATGGATTTAAACTATTTCACACAGATAGATATATTAGACGAGGAGGTGGAGTAGCCATATATGTTAGGGACAATTTGAAATGTAGTCTCAAAGAGGGAATCAAAACAGAGCCACACACAGAAACTATTTGGATTGAATTAAACGAAAAAGCTAATAATATTATAATAGGAGTAATATATAGGCCATCAAATTTAGACAGAATGGAAGCAAAGCATCTATGGGATGAAATATCTAGAGCATCTAGATCTAACAGTATTTATGTCATGGGTGACTTTAATTTTAGCGGAATAAACTGGTTGAACAAAACAGGGAATAGTGAAGCAGAAGATTTTCTAGAATTAATTGACGATTGCTTTCTTACGCAACACATTAAGGAACCAACACGGGAAAATAATATTTTAGATTTAGGGTTAACTAACAGGGAAACGCAAATTAATGACATCGAAATAGGGAGTGAGCTAGGGAGCAGTGATCACAAAGAAATCAGATTTAGCATAGAATGGAATAGACCAGTAGGAGAAAATTCTGTTAAAGTGCCAGATTTTCGAAAAGCTGATTTTAATAGCCTAAGAAATTTTTTGGGTCAAATTGATTGGAAAGTCTTGGGTATGGGGTGGGGGCCGGTCTTGGAGCGAGACATGAACCCAGCGATAGGTGACTTAAATGGGGATTTCGATGTGGATTCAATATATAACTTATTTAAGAATATTCTAAACAAAGCACAGGAACGTAGTATACCATACAAATTGAATAGATCGAATACTAATGACCCAAAGTGGATAACAAAGAATTTGAAGAACCTTATAGGTAAAAAGAGAGCTTGGTACAAAAGGATTAAAAATGGGGAGGTCACTTTAGAACAGGAATTCGTACAACTGGTTAGAAATGTTAAAAAAGAGATAAGGAAAGCAAAAAGAAACTATGAAGTTCGCATAGCAGGGCAAGCAAAGACAAATCCTAAAGGGTTTTTTCAGTTATATCGTACCAAGACTAGGGAAAGGATAGGTCCATTAAAAACTGAGACAGGTCAAATAACAGATAGTGATGAAGAGATGAGTAGTATTTTTAATAAATATTTTGTATCTGTATTTACTAAAGAGGAACTTAACAATATGCCTTCAGCCGAACAAGTCTATGTGGGTGGGGACGAGGACAGGTTGACGAGTTTAGCAGTTACCAGGGAGGATGTTCTTAAACAAATAGTAAAACTCAAACCAAACAAATCCCCAGGGCCGGATGAAGTGTTTGCCAGGGTGCTTAAAGAATGCAAAGAGGAGCTTTGTGACCCACTGTCAACCATATTTAATAAATCAATAGAGACAGGCAGAGTGCCAGAGTTTTGGAAAGTTGCTAATGTGATACCAGTTTTTAAGAAAGGAGATAGATCACTTGCGTCTAACTATCGACCAATTAGCCTAACGTCTATTGTGGGAAAGTTACTCGAATCTATAATAGCAAATAAAATTCGTCTTCATCTTGAAAAAACATAAATTAATAATTGAGTCGCAACATGGTTTTATAAATGGCCGTTCATGTTTAACAAATTTGTTATCTTTTTATTCTAGCATTGTTGAGGCAGTTGATAGTGGTAAGGATTGCGATGTTGTATACCTTGACTTTAGCAAAGCTTTTGATACAGTGCCACATGAAAGACTGATTAAAAAGATAGAGTCTCATGGTATTGGGGGTGCTATATTAAGCTGGATTAGGGCATGGCTATACCAAAGGAAACAGAGAGTTAGTATAAATGGAATCAAGTCAGAGTGGGAAAATGTTGTAAGTGGAGTGCCTCAAGGCTCTGTCCTGGGACCTCTGTTGTTTATAATATATATAAATGATTTAGATTCAGGTTTGAGTAGCAACATTTGCAAATTTGCCGATGATACGAAAATCGGTAGGGAAATTAATTCGGAGGAGGACTCACTATCACTTCAAGTTGATCTAGATAGGGTTTTGAAATGGTCAAAGGATTGGCAGATGCAGTTTAATGCTGATAAATGTAAAGTTCTGAGGTTAGGTAATGATGATAGAGTTACAAGATACGAGCTAGATGGTGTTGTGATTGCGAAGTCGGATTGCGAAAGGGATCTGGGAGTTATGATTAGTAAGAATTTAAAACAAAAGGATCAATGCATAAATGTTCGTAATAAGGCAAATCGGACACTTGGATTTATTAATCGCAGCGTTAGTAACAAGACACCTGGTGTGGTTCTCAAGCTATATCTCGCTCTAGTTAGGCCCCATTTAGATTATGCAGTTCAGTTTTGGTCGCCATATTATAGAATGGATATAAATTCACTTGAACGTGTCCAGCGTAGGATGACTAAGTTAATTCCCCAAATTAGAAATCTTTCATATGAAGAAAGATTAACAAAGCTTAAGTTGCATTCACTGGAAAGGCGAAGAGTTAGGGGTGACATGATAGAGGTTTACAAGTGGATGAATGGACATAACCGGGGGGATATTAATAGGGTATTAAAAGTATCAACACAGGACAGAAAACGAAACAATGGGTATAAATTGGATAAGTTTAGATTTAGGAAAGACTTGGGTAAATACTGGTTCAGTAACAGGGTTGTTGATTTGTGGAACCAATTGCCGCGTAACATTGTGGAGGTGGGGTCCCTCGATTGTTTCAAGCACGGGTTGGACAAGTATATGAGTGGGATTGGGTGGTTATAGAATAGGAGCTGCCTCGTATGGGCCAACAGGCCTTCTGCATTTGCCTTTGTTCTTATGTTCTTCTTATGTTCTTGTATTAGTGCAGGGGGTAATGATGTTGGGCGAGTTAGGAGTGAGGAACTAATGCAGAGATTCAGGACAGCCATTGAATTAGTTAGGAGCAAGGGAGGAATCCCGATCATATGTGGCATTCTTCCAAGAAAGGGAGTGGGAAATGAATGGATGTCGAGGGCACTTGGTGTCAATTGCCGGCTGGAAAGATATTGCAAATCAAATGCAATATCTTTCATAGACAACTGGGAACACTTCTATGGAAGAAATTAAATGTATGCTCGTGATGGGGTGCATCTATCGAGGGCTGGGGTTGTTGCTGTTGCGAACTCGTTGGAACCAGTGGTTAGAGGTGTTTGTTTGGGTTTAAACTGTTAGTAGATAGTGGTATGGGAATTGATTTGGAGGAAAGGGGTAATAAAAGTATGTGTTCGTGGGAGAAAAGAATTGGCAAAATGATCAGGGAAAGAAAAGGGCCTCAAAATAACAATTCACTTAGGGTATATTACACTAACAGTAGAAGTCTAAGAAATAAAATTAACGAATTAAATGCTCTTGTCTGCACAGAAAAAATAGATATTAATAAGAATATTATTGCACTTACCGAAACGTGGATGAATGTAGAAAATAGAGAACTATTAGCTGAATATCAAATAAATGGATTTAAACTATTTCACACAGATAGATATATTAGACGAGGAGGGGGAGTAGCCATATATATTAGGGAGAAATTTGAAATGTAGTCTCAAAGAGGGAATCAAAACTGAGCCACACACACAGAAACTATTTGGATAGAATTAAACGAAAAAGCAAATAATATTATAACAGGAGTTATATATAGGCCACCAAATTTAGACAGAATAGAAGCAAAGCATCTATGGGATGAAATATCTAGAGCATCTAGATCTAACAGTATTTATGTCATGGGTGACTTTAATTTTAGTGGAATAAACTGGGTGAACAAAACAGGGAATAGTGAAGCAGAAGATTTTCTAGAATTAATTGACGATTGCTTTCTTACGCAACACATTAAGGAACCAACGCGGGAAAATTATATTTTAGATTTACTGTTAACTAACAGGGAAACACAAATTAATGACATCGAAATAGGGAGTGAGCTAGGGAACAGTGATCACAAAGTAATCAGATTTAGCATAGAATGGAATAGACCTGTAGGAGAAAATTCTGTTAAAGTGCCAAATTTTCCAAAAGCTGATTTTAATAGCTTAAGAATTTTTTTGGGTCAAATAGATTGGAAAGTCTTGGGTATGGGGTGTGGGCCGGTCTTGGAGCGAGACATAACCCAAGTGATAGGTGATGTAAAAGGGGATTTCGATGTGGATTTTTTTTTTTTTTTTTTGAGATATATACAAGAGTTGTTACATTCATGTACAGCCACTAGTACGCGTAGCGTTTCGGGCAGGTCCCTGGAATACGATCCCCTGCCGCGAAGAATCGTTTTTTCATCCAAGTACATATTTTACTGTTGCGTTAAACAGAGGCTACAGTCAAGGAATTGCGTCCAGTAAATCCTCCCCGGCCAATATACGAACCCATGACAGCGCTCGCAGAACGTCAGGCGAGTGTCTTACCACTACACCACGGAGACTGTAAATATATAACTTTACATTTAATATATAACTTATTTAAGAATATTCTAAACAAAGCACAGGAACGTAGTATACCATACAAATTGAATAGATCGAATACTAATGACCCAAAGTGGATAACAAATACTTAAAGAACCTTATAGGTAAAAAGTGAGCTTGGTACAAAAGGATTAAGAATGGGGAAGTCAGTTTAGAACAGGAATTCATACAACTGGTTAGAAATGTTAAAAAACAGATTAGTAAAGTAAAAAGAAACTATGAAGTTCGCATAGCAGGGCAAGCAAAGACAAATCCTAAACGTTTTTTTTTCAGTTATATTTTATTTATTTATTTTATTTATTTATGCATATACAAGAATGTACATAAGG
Source organism: Procambarus clarkii (assembly GCF_040958095.1). Taxonomy (NCBI): domain Eukaryota; kingdom Metazoa; phylum Arthropoda; class Malacostraca; order Decapoda; family Cambaridae; genus Procambarus; species Procambarus clarkii. The sequence continues at coordinate 33,791,106 of NC_091162.1, forward strand.
AATGTGAGGATACAAATATGGTAATTACAGTCTTGTAAAACCACTAGCACGCGCAGCGTTTCGGGCAGGTCCTTAATCTAAGAAAATTTTAAGGAGGTAAATACTTGCAAAATTTATGGACAAAAAAATGATAACAGATTACATGAAATTAAAAAAAAAGATGAGAGAAAATTGTAGGTACAGTATATTAAAACACATAGGTAGCTAAGATTGATTGCAATGACAGCTTGAATGGTAGTTGACAACAAATTGGTAGGTACAATACAGCAGAAACAATATATGATTGATTGCAATGACAGCTTGAATGGTAGTTGACAAAAATTGGTAGTCACAATACAGCATATGGCTAGCACATAAAAGAAGGGATTTATTACATATTTAAGGGACACTGGGATTTATTAATCGAAGCGTTAGTAACAAGATACCTGGTGTGGTTCTCAAGCTATATCATGCTCTGGTTAGGCCCATTTAGATTATGCAGTTCAGTTTTGGTCGCCGTATTATAGAATGGATATAAAATCACTTAAGAACATAAGAACATAAGAACAAAGGCAACTGCAGAAGGCCTGTTGGCCCATACGAGGCAGCTCCTATTCTATAACCACCCAATCCCACTCATATACTTGTCCAACCCGTGCTTGAAACAATCGAGGGACCCCACCTCCACAATGTTACGCGGCAATTGGTTCCACAAATCAACAACCCTGTTACTGAACCAGTATTTACCCAAGTCTTTCCTAAATCTAAACTTATCCAATTTATACCCATTGTTTCGTGTTCTGTCCTGTGCTGATACTTTTAATACCCTATTAATATCCCCCCGGTTATGTCCATTCATCCACTTGTAAACCTCTATCATGTCACCCCTAACTCTTCGCCTTTCCAGTGAATGCAACTTAAGCTTTGTTAATCTTTCTTCATATGAAAGATTTCTAATTTGGGGAATTAACTTAGTCATCCTACGCTGGACACGTTCAAGTGAATTTATATCCATTCTATAATATGGCGACCAAAACTGAACTGCATAATCTAAATGGGGCCTAACTAGAGCAAGATATAGCTTGAGAACCACACCAGGTGTCTTGTTACTAACGCTGCGATTAATAAATCCAAGTGTCCGATTTGCCTTATTACGAACATTTATGCATTGATCCTTTTGTTTTAAATTCTTACTAATCATAACTCCCAGATCCCTTTCGCAATCCGACTTCGCAATCACAACACCATCTAGCTCGTATCTTGTAACTCTATCATCATTACCTAACCTCAGAACTTTACATTTATCAGCATTAAACTGCATCTGCCAATCCTTTGACCATTTCAAAACCCTATCTAGATCAACTTGAAGTGATAGTGAGTCCTCCTCCGAATTAATTTCCCTACCGATTTTCGTATCATCGGCAAATTTGCAAATGTTGCTACTCAAACCTGAATCTAAAGCATTTATATATATTATAAACAACAGAGGTCCCAGGACAGAGCCTTGAGGCACTCCACTTACAACATTTTCCCACTCTGACTTGATTCCATTTATACTAACTCTCTGTTTCCTTTGGTATAGCCATGCCCTAATCCATAAGAACATAAAGTCTAAGAAATAAAATTAACGAATTAAATGCTCTTGTCTACACAGAAAAAATAGATATTATTGCACTTACCGAAACGTGGATGAATGTAGAAAATAGAGAACTATTAGCTGAATATCAAATATATGGATTTAAACTATTTCACACAGATAGATATATTAGACGAGGAGGTGGAGTAGCCATATATGTTAGGGACAATTTGAAATGTAGTCTCAAAGAGGGAATCAAAACAGAGCCACACACAGAAACTATTTGGATTGAATTAAACGAAAAAGCTAATAATATTATAATAGGAGTAATATATAGGCCACCAAATTTAGACAGAATGGAAGCAAAGCATCTATGGGATGAAATATCTAGAGCTTCTAGATCTAAGAACATAAGAACATAAGAACATAAGAACATAAGAACAAAGGTAACTGCAGAAGGCCTATTGGCCCATTCGAGGCAGCTCCTATTCTATAACCACCCAATCCCACTCATATACTTGTCCAACCCGCGCTTGAAACAATCGAGGGACCCCACCTCCACCACGTTACGCGGCAATTGGTTCCACAAATCAACAACCCTGTTACTGAACCAGTATTTACCCAAGTCTTTCCTAAATCTAAACTTATCCAATTTATACCCATTATTTCGTGTTCTGTCCTGTGTTGATACTTTTAATACCCTATTAATATCCCCCTTGTTATGTCCATTCACCCACTTGTAAACCTCTATCATGTCGCCCCTAACTCTTCGCCTTTCCAGTGAATGCAACTTAAGCTTTGTTAATCTTTCTTCATATGAAAGATTTCTAATTTGGGGAATTAACTTAGTCATCCTACGCTGGACACGTTCAAGTGAATTTATATCCATTCTATAATATGGCGACCAAAACTGAACTGCATAATCTAAATGGGGCCTAACTAGAGCAAGATATAGCTTGAGAACCACACCAGGTGTCTTGTTACTAACGCTGCGATTAATAAATCCAAGTGTCCGATTTGCCTTATTACGAACATTTATGCATTGATCCTTTTGTTTTAAATTCTTACTAATCATAACTCCCAGATCCCTTTCGCAATCCGACTTCGCAATCTCAACACCATCTAGCTCGTATCTTGTAACTCTATCATCATTACCTAACCTCAGAACTTTACATTTATCAGCATTAAACTGCATCTGCCAATCCTTTGACCATTTCAAAACCCTATCTAGATCAACTTGAAGTGATAGTGAGTCCTCCTCCGAATTAATTTCCCTACCGATTTTCGTATCATCGGCAAATTTGCAAATGTTGCTACTCAAACCTGAATCTAAATCATTTATATATATTATAAACAACAGAGGTCCCAGGACAGAGCCTTGAGGCACTCCGCTTACAACATTTTCCCACTCTGACTTGATTCCATTTATACTAACTCTCTGTTTCCTTTGGTATAGCCATGCCCTAATCCAGCTTAATATAGCACCCCCAATACCATGAGACTCTATCTTTTTAATCAGTCTTTCATGTGGCACTGTATCAAAAGCTTTGCTAAAGTCAAGGTATACAACATCGCAATCCTTACCACTATCAACTGCCTCAACAATGCTAGAATAAAAAGATAACAAATTTGTTAAACATGAACGGCCATTTATAAAACCATGTTGAGACTCAATTATTAATTTATGTTTTTCAAGATGAAGACGAATTTTATTTGCTATTATAGATTCGAGTAACTTTCCCACAATAGACGTTAGGCTAATTGGTCGATAGTTAGACGCAAGTGATCTATCTCCTTTCTTAAAAACTGGTATCACATTAGCAACTTTCCAAAACTCTGGCACTCTGCCTGACTCTATTGATTTATTAAATATGGTTGACAGTGGGTCACAAAGCTCCTCTTTGCATTCTTTAAGCACCCTGGCAAACACTTCATCCGGCCCTGGGGATTTGTTTGGTTTGAGTTTTACTATTTGTTTAAGAACATCCTCCCTGGTAACTGCTAAACTCGTCAACCTGTCCTCGTCCCCACCCACATAGACTTGTTCAGCTGAAGGCATATTGTTAAGTTCCTCTTTAGTAAATACAGATACAAAATATTTATTAAAAATACTACTCATCTCTTCATCACTATCTGTTATTTGACCTGTATCAGTTTTTAATGGACCTATCCTTTCCCTAGTCTTAGTACGATATAACTGAAAAAACCCTTTAGGATTTGTCTTTGCTTGCCCTGCTATGCGAACTTCATAGTTTCTTTTTGCTTTCCTTATCTCTTTTTTAACATTTCTAACCAGTTGTACGAATTCCTGTTCTAAAGTGACCTCCCCATTTTTAATCTAACAGTATTTATGTCATAGGTGACTTTAATTTTAGCGGAATAAACTGGTTGAACAAAACAGGGAATAGTGAAGCAGAAGATTTTCTAGAATTAATTGACGATTGCTTTCTTACGCAACACATTAAGGAACCAACACGGGAAAATAATATTTTAGATTTAGTGTTAACTAACAGGGAAACGCAAATTAATGACATCGAAATAGGGAGTGAGCTAGGGAGCAGTGATCACAAAGAAATCAGATTTAGCATAGCATGGAGTAGACCAGTAGGAGAAAATTCTGTTAAAGTGCCAGATTTTCGAAAAGCTGATTTTAATAGCCTAAGAAATTTTTTGGGTCAAATTGATTGGAAAGTCTTGGGTATGGGGTGTGGGCCGGTCTTGGAGCGAGACATGAACCCAGCGATAGGTGACTTAAATGGGGATTTCGATGTGGATTCAATATATAACTTATTTAAGAATATTCTAAACAAAGCACAGGAACGTAGTATACCATACAAATTGAATAGATCGAATACTAATGACCCAAAGTGGATAACAAAGAATTTGAAGAACCTTATAGGTAAAAAGAGAGCTTGGTACAAAAGGATTAAAAATGGGGAGGTCACTTTAGAACAGGAATTCGTACAACTGGTTAGAAATGTTAAAAAAGAGATAAGGAAAGCAAAAAGAAACTATGAAGTTCGCATAGCAGGGCAAGCAAAGACAAATCCTAAAGGGTTTTTTCAGTTATATCGTACTAAGACTAGGGAAAGGATAGGTCCATTAAAAACTGAGACAGGTCAAATAACAGATAGTGATGAAGAGATGAGTAGTATTTTTAATAAATATTTTGTATCTGTATTTACTAAAGAGGAACTTAACAATATGCCTTCAGCCGAACAAGTCTATGTGGGTGGGGACGAGGACAGGTTGACGAGTTTAGCAGTTACCAGGGAGGATGTTCTTAAACAAATAGTAAAACTCAAACCAAACAAATCCCCAGGGCCGGATGAAGTGTTTGCCAGGGTGCTTAAAGAATGCAAAGAGGAGCTTTGTGACCCACTGTCAACCATATTTAATAAATCAATAGAGTCAGGCAGAGTGCCAGAGTTTTGGAAAGTTGCTAATGTGATACCAGTTTTTAAGAAAGGAGATAGATCACTTGCGTCTAACTATCGACCAATTAGCCTAACGTCTATTGTGGGAAAGTTACTCGAATCTATAATAGCAAATAAAATTCGTCTTCATCTTGAAAAACATAAATTAATAATTGAGTCGCAACATGGTTTTATAAATGGCCGTTCATGTTTAACAAATTTGTTATCTTTTTATTCTAGCATTGTTGAGGCAGTTGATAGTGGTAAGGATTGCGATGTTGTATACCTTGACTTTAGCAAAGCTTTTGATACAGTGCCACATGAAAGACTGATTAAAAAAATAGAGTCTCATGGTATTGGGGGTGCTATATTAAGCTGGATTAGGGCATGGCTATACCAAAGGAAACAGAGAGTTAGTATAAATGGAATCAAGTCAGAGTGGGAAAATGTTGTAAGTGGAGTGCCTCAAGGCTCTGTCCTGGGACCTCTGTTGTTTATAATATATATAAATGATTTAGATTCAGGTTTGAGTAGCAACATTTGCAAATTTGCCGATGATACGAAAATCGGTAGGGAAATTAATTCGGAGGAGGACTCACTATCACTTCAAGTTGATCTAGATAGGGTTTTGAAATGGTCAAAGGATTGGCAGATGCAGTTTAATGCTGATAAATGTAAAGTTCTGAGGTTAGGTAATGATGATAGAGTTACAAGATACGAGCTAGATGGTGTTGTGATTGCGAAGTCGGATTGCGAAAGGGATCTGGGAGTTATGATTAGTAAGAATTTAAAACAAAAGGATCAATGCATAAATGTTCGTAATAAGGCAAATCGGACACTTGGATTTATTAATCGCAGCGTTAGTAACAAGACACCAGGTGTGGTTCTCAAGCTATATCTTGCTCTAGTTAGGCCCCATTTAGATTATGCAGTTCAGTTTTGGTCGCCATATTATAGAATGGATATAAATTCACTTGAACGTGTCCAGCGTAGGATGACTAAGTTAATTCCCCAAATTAGAAATCTTTCATATGAAGAAAGATTAACAAAGCTTAAGTTGCATTCACTGGAAAGGCGAAGAGTTAGGGGTGACATGATAGAGGTTTACAAGTGGATGAATGGACAAAACCGGGGGGATATTAATAGGGTATTAAAAGTATCAACACAGGACAGAACACGAAACAATGGGTATAAATTGGATAAGTTTAGATTTAGGAAAGACTTGGGTAAATACTGGTTCAGTAACAGGGTTGTTGATTTGTGGAACCAATTGCCGCGTAACATTGTGGAGGTGGGGTCCCTCGATTGTTTCAAGCGCGGGTTGGACAAGTATATGAGTGGGATTGGGTGGGTATAGAATAGGAGCTGCCTCGTATGGGCCAATAGGCCTTCTGCAGTTACCTTTGTTCTTATGTTCTTATGTTCTTATAAGAACATAAGAACAAAGGTAACTGCAGAAGGCCTATTGGCCCATTCGAGGCAGCTCCTATTCTATAACCACCCAATCCCACTCATATACTTGTCCAACCCGCGCTTGAAACAATCGAGGGACCCCACCTCCACCACGTTACACGGCAATTGGTTCCACAAATCAACAACCCTGTTACTGAACCAGTATTTACCCAAGTCTTTCCTAAATCTAAACTTATCCAATTTATACCCATTATTTCGTGTTCTGTCCTGTGTTGATACTTTTAATACCCTATTAATATCCCTTTTGTTATGTCCATTCACCCACTTGTAAACCTCTATCATGTCGCCCCTAACTCTTCGCCTTTCCAGTGAATGCAACTTAAGCTTTGTTAATCTTTCTTCATATGAAAGATTTCTAATTTGGGGAATTAACTTAGTCATCCTACGCTGGACACGTTCAAGTGAATTTATATCCATTCTATAATATGGCGACCAAAACTGAACTGCATAATCTAAATGGGGCCTAACTAGAGCAAGATATAGCTTGAGAACCACACCAGGTGTCTTGTTACTAACGCTGCGATTAATAAATCCAAGTGTCCGATTTGCCTTATTACGAACATTTATGCATTGATCCTTTTGTTTTAAATTCTTGCTAATCATAACTCCCAGATCCCTTTCGCAATTCGACTTCGCAATCTCAACACCATCTAGCTCGTATCTTGTAACCCTATCATCATTACCTAACCTCAGAACTTTACATTTATCAGCATTAAACTGCATCTGCCAATTCTTCGACCATTTCAAAACCCTATCTAGATCAACTTGAAGTGATAGTGAGTCCTCCTCCGAATTAATTTCCCTACCGATTTTCGTATCATCGGCAAATTTGCAAATGTTGCTACTCAAACCTGAATCTAAATCATTTATATATATTATAAACAACAGAGGTCCCAGGACAGAGCCCTGAGGCACCCCACTTACAACATTTTCCCACTCTGACTTGACTCCATTTATACTAGCTCTCTGTTTCCTTTGGTATAGCCATGCCCTAATCCAGCTTAATATAGCACCCCCAATACCATGAGACTCTAACTTTTTAATCAGTCTTTCATGTGGCACTGTATCAAAAGCTTTGCCAAAGTCAAGGTACACAACATCGCAATCCTTACCACTATCAACTGCCTCAACAATGCTAGAATAAAAAGATAACAAATTTGTTAAACATGAACGGCCATTTATAAAACCATGTTGCGACTCAATTATTAATTTATGTTTTTCAAGATGAAGACGAATTTTATTTGCTATTATAGATTCGAGTAACTTTCCCACAATAGACGTTAGGCTAATTGGTCGATAGTTAGACGCAAGTGATCTATCTCCTTTCTTAAAAACTGGTATCACATTAGCAACTTTCCAAAACTCTGGCACTCTGCCTGACTCTACTGATTTATTAAATATGGTTGACAGTGGGTCACAAAGCTCCTCTTTGCATTCTTTAAGCACCCTGGCAAACACTTCATCCGGCCCTTGGGATGTGTTTGGTTTGAGTTTTACTATTTGTTTAAGAACATCCTCCCTGGTAACTGCAAAACTCGTGAACCTGTCCTCGTCCCCACCCACAGAGACTTGTTTGGCTGAAGGCATATTGTTAAGTTCCTCTTTAGTAAATACAGATACAAAATATTTATTAAAAATACTACTCATCTCTTCATCACTATCTGTTATTTGACCTGTCTCAGTTTTTAATGGGCCTATCCTTTCCCTAGTCTTAGTACGATATAACTGAAAAAACCCTTTAGGATTTGTCTTTGCTTGCCCTGCTATGCGAACTTCATAGTTTCTTTTTGCTTTCCTTATCTCTTTTTTAACATTTCTAACCAGTTGAACGAATTCCAGTTCTAAAGTGACCTCCCCATTTTTAATCCTTTTGTACCACGCTCTCTTTTTACCTATAAGGTTCTTCAAATTCTTTGTTATCCACTTTGGGTCATTAGTATTCGATCTATTCAATTTGTATGGTATACTACGTTCCTGTCCTTTGTTTAGAATATTCTTAAATAAGTTATATATTGAATCCACATCGAAATCCCCATTTAAGTCACCTATCGTTGGGTTCATGTCTCGCTCCAAGATCAGCCCACACCCCATACCCAAGACTTTCCAATCAATTTGACCCAAAAAATTTCTAAGGCTATTAAAATCAGCTTTTCGAAAATCTGGCACTTTAACAGAATTTTCTCCTACAGGTCTATTCCATTCTATGCTAAATCTGATTTCTTTGTGATCACTGTTCCCTAGCTCACTCCCTATTTCGATGTCTTTAATTTGTGTTTCCCTGATAGTTAACACTAAATCTAAAATATTATTTTCCCGTGTTGGTTCCTTAATGTGTTGCGTAAGAAAGCAATCGTCAATTAATTCTAGAAAATCTTCTGCTTCACTATTCCCTGTTTTGTTCAACCAGTTTATTCCTCTAAAATTAAAATCACCCATGACGTAAATACTGTTAGATTTAGATGCCCTAGATATTTCATCCCATAGAAGCTTTGCTTCCATTCTGTCTAAATTTGGTGGCCTATATATAACTCCTATTATCATATTATTTGCTTTTTCGTATAATTCTATCCAAATAGTTTCTGTGTGTGGCTCAGTTTTGATTCCCTCTTTGAGACTACATTTCAAATTGTCCCTAACATATATGGCTACTCCCCCTCCTCGTCTAATATATCTATCTGTGTGAAATAGTTTAAATCCATTTATTTGATATTCAGCTAATAGTTCTCTATTTTCTACATTCATCCACGTTTCGGTAAGTGCAATAATATCTATTTTTTCTGTGCAGACAAGAGCATTTAATTCGTTAATTTTATTTCTTAGACTTCTACTGTTAGTGTAATATACCCTAAGTGAATTGTTATTTTGAGGCCCTTCTCTTTCCCTGATCATTTTGCCAATTCCTTTCTCCCTCAAACACGTACTTTTATTATCTCCTTCCTCCAAATCAATTCCCATACCTCTATCAGCTAACAATTTAAACCCAAACAAACACCTCTAACCACTTCTTCCAACGAGTTATGATCGGGATTCCTCCCTTGCTCCTAACTAATTCAATGGCTGTCCTAAATCTCTGTATTAGTTCCTCACTCCTAACTCGCCCAACATCATTATCCCCTGCACTAATACAAATAATGGGTTTGTTTCCATTTCCCGTCATAATATCATTCATGTTTCCAATAATATCACTAATTCCAGCTCCCGGATAGCAAACCCTTAATCTGTTCCCCCTATCACTGACACAAAACGTTCTGTCTAAATACCTCACCTGGGAATCTCCCACAACCAAAATTCGCTTCAATTCTCCCTTTTCCTTTCGAGCAGTTTGAGGGACCTGCGCTTCAGTGCTCCTCGTTGCTTTGCCTCCTCTTTAAACAACAGGTTCACCACATCACTCGTCCTCTAATACGTCAAATGCATTAAAAGTCCTTAGGTGTAGGCTATTAGTTGTCGGTTTTGCCAAGGTCTTCTTAAGACCCCTGTCTTTCACAACTTGCCAAGACGAGGTCTTCTTAATACTGGTCCCGTCAGTCCTTCTTAATGAGGTCCCGTCAACACTGGCCTCGTCCTTCGTTTCCTCCCGAAGTCTCAGCCGTCGTACCTCCTCCCGCAGGGAATCCATCTCTGCTCTCAGAGCTCCAACCAGACTCACTTAGTTCGATATAACTGAAAAAATCCTTTAGGATTTGACTTTGCTTGCTCTGCTATGCAAACTTCAGTTTCTTTTTGCTTTCCTAATCTCATTTTTAACATTTCTAGCCATTTGTATGAATTCCTGTTCTAAACTGACTTTCCCATTCTTAATCCTTTTGTACCAAGCTCTCTTTTTACCTATAAGGTTCTTTAAATTATTTGGTATCCACTTTGGGTCATTAGTATTCGATCTATTCAATTTATATGGTATACTACGTTCCTGTGCTTTGTTTAGAATATTCCTAAATAAGAGTTATATTAAATCCACATCGAAATTCCCTTTTACGTTACCTATCGCTGGGTTCATGTCTCGCTCCAAGACCGGCCCACACCCCATACCCAAGACTTTCTAATCTATTTGACCCAAAAAATTTCTTAGGCTATTAAAATCAGCTTTTCGAAAATCTGGCACTTTAACAGAATTTTCTCCTACAGGTCTATTCCATTCTATGCTAAATCTGATTACTTTGTGATCACTGTTCCCTAGCTCACTCCCTATTTCGATGTCATTAATTTGTGTTTCCCTGTTAGTTAACACTAAATCTAAAATATTATTTTCCCGCGTTGGTTCCTTAATGTGTTGCGTAAGAATGAAATCGTCAATTAATTCTAGAAAATCTTCTGCTTCACTATTCCCTGTTTTGTTCACCCAGTTTAATCCACTAAAATTAAAGTCACGCATGACATAAATGCTGTTATATCTTGATGCTCTAGATATTTCATCCCATAGATGCTTTGCTTCCATTCTGTCTAAATTTGGTGGCCTATATATATCACCAATTATAATATTATTTGCTTTTTCGTTTAATTCTATCCAAATAGTTTCTGTGTGTGGCTCAGTTTTGATTCCTTCTTTGAAACTACATTTTAAATTGTCCCTAACATATATGGCTACTCCCCCTCCTCAGCTAATATATCTATCTGTGTGAAATAGTTTAAATCCAATTATTTTCAGGTTTAGATTGAGATTTCAGATTTAGATTGAGGTTTGAGTAGCAACATCTGCAAATTTGCCGATGATACAAAAATCGGTAGGGAAATCAACACGAAAGAAGACTCGCTATCACTTCAAGTTGATCTAAATAGGGTTTTAGAATGGTCAAAAGATTGGCAGATGCAGATTAATGCTGATGAATGTAGAGTTTTGAGGCTGGGTAATGATGATAGAGTTACAAGATACGAGCTAGATGGTGTTGAGATTGCGAAGTCGGATTGCGAAAGGGATCTGGGAGTTATGATTAGTAAGAATTTAAAACAAAAGGATCAATGCATGAATGTTCGTAATAAGGCAAATCGGACACTTGGATTTATTAATCGAAGCGTTAGTAACAAGACACCTGGTGTGGTTCTTAAGCTATATCTTGCTCTGGTTAGGCCCCATTTAGATTATGCAGTTCAGTTTTGGTCGCCGTACTATAGAATGGATATAAATTCACTTGAACGTGTCCAGCGTAGGATGATGGTGGAGGTGGGGTCCCTCGATTGTTTTAAGCGCGGGTTGGACATGTATATAAGAACAAAGGTAACTGCAGAAGGCCTATTGGCCCATACGAGGCAGCTCCTATCTATAACCATGCAATCCCACTCATATACATGTCCAACCCGTGCTTGAAACAATCGAGGGACCCCACCTCCACCACGTTACCCGGTAATTGGTTCCACAAATCAACAACCCTGTTACCGAACCAGTATTGACCCAAGTCTTTCCTAAATCTAAACTTATCCAATTTATACCCATTGTTTCGTGTTCTGTCTTGAGTTGATACTTTTAATACCCTATTAATATCCCCTTTGTTATGTCCATTCATTCACTTGTAAACTTCTATCATGTCACCCCTAACTCTTCGTCTTTCCAGTGAATGCAATTTAAGCTTTATTAATCTTTCTTCATATGAAAGATTTCTAATTTGGGGAGTTAACTTAGTCATCCTACACTGGACACATTCAAGTGAATTTATATCCATTCTATATTACAGCGACCAAAACTGAACTGCATAATCTAAATGGGGCCTAACCAGAGCAAGATATAGCTTAAGAACCATACCAGGTGTCTTGTTACTAACGCTGCGATTAATAAATCCAAGTGTCCGATTTGCCTTATTACGAACATTCATGCATTGATCCTTTTGTTTTAAATTCTTACTAATCATAACTTCCAGATCCCTTTCGCAATCCGACTTCGCAATCATGCTTCAAACACCATCTTGCTCGTATCTTGTAACTCTATCATCATTACCTAGCCTCAGAACTTTACATTTATCAGCATTAAACTGCATCTGCCAATCCTTTGACCATTTCAAAACCCTATCCAGATCAACTATCTCAGTCAGGTGCAGTCACAGTGAGAGGTTGTGTTAGCTGGAGCTCCGATTGTAGTAACATTATTATTGCAATAATGGAAGGATTAGTGAAGGATTTGGTGAGTCTGGTTTGAGCTCTGAGAGCAGAGTTGGATTCCCTGCGGGAGGAGGTACGACGGTGGAGACTTCGGAAGGAAACGAAGGAGGAGACCAGTGTTGACGGGACCTAATCATGGAGAGTCGTTAAGGACAGGGGTCTTAAGAAGACCTTGACAAGGCCGCCTACAGACGCCCTAAGGACAGCAAATTCATTTGCCATATTGGAGGACGAGTGCTGTGGTGAGCCTGCAGTTCACTCGGAACGGAAAACAGCGAGGAGCGGCGGAGCACAGGCCCCTCAGGCTGCTCAGAAAGTTAAGGAGGTACCGAAGCGAATTTTGGTTGTGGGAGATTCCCAGGTGAGGTATTTAGACAGAACGTTTTGTGCCAGATATAGGGGGAACAGATTAAGGGTTTGCTATCCGGGAGCTGGAATTGGTGATATTGTTGGAAACATGAATGATATTATGACGGGAAATGGGAACAAACCCATTATTTGTATTAGTGCAGGGGGTAATGATGTTGGACGAGTTAGGAGTGAGGAACTAATACAGAGATTCAGGACAGCCATTGAATTAGTTAGGAGCAAGGGAGGAATCCCGATCATATGTGGCATTCTTCCAAGAAAGGGATTAGGTAATGAATGGATGTCGAGGGCACTTGGTGTCAATTGCCGGCTGGAAAGATATTGCAAATCAAATGCAATATCTTTCATAGAAAACTGGGAACACTTCTATGGAAGAAATGAAATGTATGGTCTTGATGTCATCTAGATCTAACAGTATTTATGTCATGGGTGACTTTAATTTTAGCGGAATAAACTGGTTGAACAAAACACGGAATAGTGAAGCAGAAGATTTTCTAGAATTAATTGACGATTGCTTTATTACGCAACACATTAAGGAACCAACACGGGAAAATAATATTTTAGATTTTGTGTTAACTAAAAGGGAAACACAAATTAATGACATCGAAATAGGGAGTGAGCTAGGGAACAGTGATCACAAAGAAATCAGATTTAGCATAGAATGGAATAGACCAGTAGGAGACAATTCTGTTAAAGTGCCAGATTTTCGAAAAGCTGATTTTAATAGCCTAAGAAATTTTTTGGGGCAAATTGATTGGAAATTCTTGGGTATGGGGTGTGGGCCGGTCTTGGAGCGAGACATGAACCCAGCGATAGGTGACTTAAATGGGGATTTCGATGTGGATTCAATATATAACTTATTTAAGAATATTCTAAACAAAGCACAGGAACGTAGTATACCATACAAATTGAATAGATCGAATACTAATGACCCAAAGTGGATAACAAAGAATTTGAAGAGCCTTATAGGTAAAAAGAGAGCTTGGTACAAAAGGATTAAAAATGGGGAGGTCACTTTAGAACAGGAATTCGTACAACTGGTTAGAAATGTTAAAAAAGAGATAAAGAAAGCAAAAAGAAACTATGAAGTTCGCATAGCAGGGCAAGCAAAGACAAATCCTAAAGGTTTTTTTCAGTTATATCGTACTAAGACTAAGGAAAGGAAAGGTCCATTAAAAACTGAGACAGGTCAAATAACAGATAGTGATGAAGAGATAAGTAGTATTTTTAATAAATATTTTGTATCTGTATTTACTAAAGAGGAACTTAACAATATGCCTTCAGCCGAACAAGTCTATGTGGGTGGGGACGAGGACAGGTTGACGAGTTTAGCAGTTACCAGGGAGGATGTTCTTAAACAAATAGTAAAACTCAAACCAAACAAATCCCAAGGGCCGGATGAAGTGTTTGCCAGGGTGCTTAAAGAATGCAAAGAGGAGCTTTGTGACCCACTGTCAACCATAGAGTCAGGCAGAGTGCCAGAGTTTTGGAAAGTTGCTAATGTGATACTAGTTTTTAAGAAAGGAGATAGATCACTTGCGTCTAACTATCGACCAATTAGCCTAACGTCTATTGTGGGAAAGTTACTCGAATCTATAATAGCAAATAAAATTCGTCTTCATCTTGAAAAACATAAATTAATAATTGAGTCCCAACATGGTTTTATAAATGGCCGTTCATGTTTAACAAATTTGTTATCTTTTTATTCTAGCATAGTTGAGGCAGTTGATAGTGGAAAGGATTGTGATGTTGTGTACCTTGACTTTAGCAAAGCTTTTGATACAGTGCCACATGAAAGACTGATTAAAAAGATAGAGTCTCATGGTATTGGGGGTGCTATATTAAGCTGGATTAGGGCATGGCTATACCAAAGGAAACAGAGTTAGTATAAATGGAATCAAGTCAGAGTGGGAAAATGTTGTAAGTGGAGTGCCTCAAGGCTCTGTCCTGGGACCTCTGTTGTTTATAATATATATAAATGATTTAGATTCAGGTTTGAGTAGCAACATATTTAAATTTGCCGATGATACGAAAATCGGTAGGGAAATTAATTCAGAGGAGGACTCACTATCACTTCAAGTTGATCTAGATAGGGTTTTGAAATGGTCAAAGGATTGGCAGATGCAATTTAATGCTGATAAATGTAAAGTTCTGAGGTTAGCTAATGATGATAGAGTTACAAGATACTAGCTAGATGGTGTTGAGATTGCGAAAGGGATCTGGGAGTTATGATTAGTAAGAATTTAAAACAAAAGGATCAATGCATAAATGTTCGTAATAAGGCAAATCGGACACTTGGATTTATTAATCGCAGCGTTAGTAACAAGACACCTGGTGTGGTTCTCAAGCTATATCTTGCTCTATTTAGGCCCCATTTAGATTATGCAGTTCAGTTTTGGTCGCCATATTATAGAATGGATACAAATTCACTTGAACGTGTCCAGCGTAGGATGACTAAGTTAATTCCCCAAATTAGAAATCTTTCATATGAAGAAAGATTAACAAAGCTTAAGTTGCATTCACTGGAAAGGCGAAGAGTTAGGGGTGACATGATAGAGGTTTACAAGTGGGTGAATGGATATAACAAAGGGGATATTAATAGGGTATTAAAAGTATCAACACAAGACAGAACACGAAACAATGGGTATAAATTGGATAAGTTTAGATTTAGGAAAGACTTGGGTAAATACTGGTTCAGTAACAGGGTTGTTGATTTGTGGAACCAATTACTGATTAACGTGCTGGAGGTGGGGTCCCTCGATTGTTTCAAGCGCGGGTTGGACAAGTATATGAGTGGGATTGGGTGGTTATAAATAGGAGCTGCCTCGTATGAACATAAGAACAAAGGCAACTGCAGAAGGCCTGTTGGCCCATACGAGGCAGCTCCTATTTATAACCACCCAATCCCACTCATATATACATGTCCAACCCGTGCTTGAAACAATCGAGGGACCCCACCTCCACAATGTTACGCGGCAATTGGTTCCACAAATCAACAACCCTGTTACTGAACCAGTATTTACCCAAGTCTTTCCTAAATCTAAACTTATCCAATTTATACCCATTGTTTCGTGTTCTGTCTTGTGTTGATACTTTTAATACCCTATTAATATCCCCTTTGTTATGTCCATTCACCCACTTGTAAACCTCTATCATGTCACCCCTAACTCTTCGCCTTTCCAGTGAATGCAACTTAAGCTTTGTTAATCTTTCTTCATATGAAAGATTTCTAATTTGGGGAATTAACTTAGTCATCCTACGCTGGACACGTTCAAGTGAATTTATATCCATTCTATAATATGGCGACCAAAACTGAACTGCAAAATCTAAATGGGGCCTAACTAGAGCAAGATATAGCTTGAGAACCACACCAGGTGTCTTGTTACTAACGCTGCGATTAATAAATCCAAGTGTCCGATTTGCCTTATTACGAACATTTATGCATTAAGAACATAAGAACATAAGAACAAAGGTAACTGCAGAAGGCCTATTGGCCCATACGAGGCAGCTCCTATTCTATAACCACACAATCCCACTCATATACTTGTCCAACCCGTGCTTGAAACAATGGAGGGACCCCACCTCCACAATGTTACGCGGCAATTGGTTCCACAAATCAACAACCCTGTTACTGAACCAGTATTTACCCAAGTCTTTCCTAAATCTAAACTTATCCAATTTATATCCATTGTTTCGTGTTCTGTCCTGTGTTGATACTTTTAATACCCTATTAATATCCCCCCGGTTATGTCCATTCATCCACTTGTAAACCTCTATCATGTCACCCCTAACTCTTCGCCTTTCCAGTGAATGCAACTTAAGCTTTGTTAATCTTTCTTCATATGAAAGATTTCTAATTTGGGGAATTAACTTAGTCATCCTACGCTGGACACGTTCAAGTGAATTTATATCCATTCTATAATATGGCGACCAAAACTGAACTGCATAATCTAAATGGGGCCTAACTAGAGCAAGATATAGCTTGAGAACCACACCAGGTGTCTTGTTACTAACGCTGCGATTAATAAATCCAAGTGTCCGATTTGCCTTATTACGAACATTTATGCATTGATCCTTTTGTTTTAAATTCTTACTAATCATAACTCCCAGATCCCTTTCGCAATCCGACTTCGCAATCACAACACCATCTAGCTCGTATCTTGTAACTCTATCATCATTACCTAACCTCAGAACTTTACATTTATCAGCATTAAACTGCATCTGCCAATCCTTTGACCATTTCAAAACCCTATCTAGATCAACTTGAAGTGATAGTGAGTCCTCCTCCGAATTAATTTCCCTACCGATTTTCGTATCATCGGCAAATTTGCAAATGTTGCTACTCAAACCTGAATCTAAATCATTTATATATATTATAAACAACAGAGGTCCCAGGACAGAGCCTTGAGGCACTCCACTTACAACATTTTCCCACTCTGACTTGATTCCATTTATACTAACTCTCTGTTTCCTTTGGTATAGCCATGCCCTAATCCAGCTTAATATAGCACCCCCAATACCATGAGACTCTATTTTTTTAATCAGTCTTTCATGTGGCACTGTATCAAAAGCTTTGCTAAAGTCAAGGTATACAACATCGCAATCCTTACCACTATCAACTGCCTCAACAATGCTAGAATAAAAAGATAACAAATTTGTTAAACATGAACGGCCATTTATAAAACCATGTTGCGACTCAATTATTAATTTATGTTTTTCAAGATGAAGACGAATTTTATTTGCTATTATAGATTCGAGTAACTTTCCCACAATAGACGTTAGGCTAATTGGTCGATAGTTAGACGCAAGTGATCTATCTCCTTTCTTAAAAACTGGTATCACATTAGCAACTTTCCAAAACTCTGGCACTCTGCCTGACTCTATTGATTTATTAAATATGGTTGACAGTGGGTCACAAAGCTCCTCTTTGCATTCTTTAAGCACCCTAGCAAACACTTCATCCGGCCCTGGGGATTTGTTTGGTTTGAGTTTTACTATTTGTTTAAGAACATCCTCCCTGGTAACTGCTAAACTCGTCAACCTGTCCTCGTCCCCACCCACATAGACTTGTTCGGCTGAAGGCATATTGTTAAGTTCCTCTTTAGTAAATACAGATACAAAATATTTATTAAAAATACT
Organism: Procambarus clarkii; assembly: GCF_040958095.1. Lineage (NCBI taxonomy): Eukaryota > Metazoa > Arthropoda > Malacostraca > Decapoda > Cambaridae > Procambarus > Procambarus clarkii. The sequence continues at coordinate 33,809,145 of NC_091162.1, forward strand.
ACTCATCTCTTCATCACTATCTGTTATTTGACCTGTCTCAGTTTTTAATGGACCTATCCTTTCCCTAGTCTTAGTACGATATAACTGAAAAAACCCTTTAGGATTTGTCTTTGCTTGCCCTGCTATGCGAACTTCATAGTTTCTTTTTGCTTTCCTTATCTCTTTTTTAACATTTCTAACCAGTTGTACGAATTCCTGTTCTAAAGTGACCTCCCCATTTTTAATCCTTTTGTACCAAGCTCTCTTTTTACCTATAAGGTTCTTCAAATTCTTTGTTATCCACTTTGGGTCATTAGTATACGATCTATTCAATTTGTATGGTATACTACGTTCCTGTGCTTTGTTTAGAATATTCTTAAATAAGTTATATATTGAATCCACATCGAAATCCCCATTTAAGTCACCTATCGCTGGGTTCATGTCTCGCTCCAAGACCGGCCCACACCCCATACCCAAGCCTTTCCAATCAATTTGACCCAAAAAATTTCTTAGGCTATTAAAATCAGCTTTTCGAAAATCTGGCACTTTAACAGAATTTTCTCCTACTGGTCTATTCCATTCTATGCTAAATCTGATTTCTTTGTGATCACTGCTCCCTAGCTCACTCCCTATTTCGATGTCATTAATTTGCGTTTCCCTGTTAGTTAACACTAAATCTAAAATATTATTTTCCCGTGTTGGTTCCTTAATGTGTTGCGTAAGAAAGCAATCGTCAATTAATTCTAGAAAATCTTCTGCTTCACTATTCCCTGTTTTGTTCAGCCAGTTTATTCCGCTAAAATTAAAGTCACCCATGACATAAATACTGTTAGATCTAGATGCTCTAGATATTTCATCCCATAGATGCTTTGCTTCCATTCTGTCTAATTTTGGTGGCCTATATATTACTCCTATTATAATATTATTAGCTTTTTCGTTTAATTCAATCCAAATAGTTTCTGTGTGTGGCTCTGTTTTGATTCCCTCTTTGAGACTACATTTCAAATTGTCCCTAACATATATGGCTACTCCACCTCCTCGTCTAATATATCTATCTGTGTGAAATAGTTTAAATCCATATATTTGATATTCAGCTAATAGTTCTCTATTTTCTACATTCATCCACGTTTCGGTAAGTGCAATAATATCTATTTTTTTCTGTGCAGACAAGAGCATTTAATTCGTTAATTTTATTTCTTAGACTTCTACTGTTAGTGTAATATACCCTAAGTGAATTGTTATTTTGCGGACCTTCTCTTTCCCTGATCGTTTTGCCAATTCCTTTCTCCCACAAACACATACTTTTATTACCTCCTTCCTCCAAATCAATTCCCATACCTCTATCTACTAACAGTTTAAACCCAAACAAACACCTCTAACCACTTCTTCTAGCGAGTTCGCAACAGCAACAACCCCAGCTCTCGATAGATGCACCCCATCACGAGCATACATTTCATTTCTTCCATAGAAGTGTTCCCAGTTGTCTATGAAAGATATTGCATTTGATTTGCAATATCTTTCCAGCCGGCAATTGACACCAAGTGCCCTCGATATCCATTCATTTCCCACTCCCTTTCTTGGAAGAATGCCACATATGATCGGGATTCCTCCCTTGCTCCTAACTAACTCTATGGCTGTTTTATACCTCTGAATCAGTTCCTCACTCCTGACTCGACCAACATCATTTCCTCCCACGCTAATGCAAATAATGGGATTGTTCCCATTACCAGCCATAATATCATTCATGTTGTTTATAATATCACCAATGCCAGCTCCGGGATAGCAAACCCTTAACCTGTTCCCCCTATCTCTAGCACAAAACGTTCTATCCATATACCTTATCTGGGAATCTCCCACAACTAATGTTTGCTTAGGTACTTCCTTTACTTTCTGAGGGGCCTGCGCTTCCTTTCTCTTCGTTGCTTTCCCTTTTGCGCGATCCACAGTCTCTCCACAGCACTCGTCCTCCAAAACGTCAAATGAATTTGAAGTTGCTATGGCGTTTGAAGGCGGCTTTATCAAAGTCTTCTTAAGGCCCCTGTCTTTCGCAACTCTCCAAGACGAGGTCCCTTTACTGCTGGTCTCCTCCTTCGTTACTTCTCGTTGTTTTTTAAGCTGATAATTGATCCTTTTGTTTTAAATTCTTACTAATCATAACTCCCAGATCCCTTTCGCAATCCGACTTCGCAATCTCAACACCATCTACCTCGTATCTTGTAACTCTATAATCATTACCTAACCTCAGAACTTTACATTTATCAGCATTAAACTGCATCTGCCAATCTTTTGACCATTTCAAAACCCTATCTAGATCAACTTGAAGTGATAGTGAGTCCTCCTCCGAATTAATTTCCCTACCGATTTTCGTATCATCGGCAAATTTGCAAATGTTGCTACTCAAACCTGAATCTAAATCATTTATATATATTATAAACTACAGAGGTCCCAGGACAGAGCCTTGAGGCACTCTACTTACAACATTTTCCCACTCTGACTTGACTCCATTTATACTAACTCTCTGTTTCCTTTGGTATAGCCATGCCCTAATCCAGTTTAATATAGCACCCCCAATACCATGAGACTCTATCTTTTTAATCAGTCTTTCATGTGGCACTGTATCAAAAGCTTTGCTAAAGTCAAGGTACACAACATCACAATCCTGACCACTATCAACTGCCTCAACTATGCTAGAATAAAAAGATAACAAATTTGTTAAACATGAACGGCCATTTATAAAACCATGTTGCGTATAAATGGCCGTTCATGTTTGGTATGGGCCAATAGGCCTTCTGCAGTTACCTTTGTTCTTATGTTCTTATGAAATAGGGAGTGAGCTAGGGAACAGTGGTCACAAAGTAATCAGATTTAGCATAGAATGGAATAGACCTGTAGGAAAAAATTAATTATTTAAGGATTATGGTCATACGCTATTTGTACTTCTATTATATGTTACATCGATTATATTATTATCCCTGTTATCACTGAGGTAATTAGGTATTCTGTCTGGAAATCTGAAACCTCTTTTTGTTTGCTGATGGTATTTCCCTCATCCTGTAACGCTGTGGTACTTGAGGCTTTCCATGTTTGTAAATACTACGAGCTGCCACATATTCTCACAACCCCAATCATTCTTACCTTTTTCTAATTTTATTAAAACTTTAATCACAATAGTTACTTAATTACGCTGTTTTTTTCTCAGTTTGGGATGTGTTCTTATTGGATTTGTTATTACTGATTACCGATAAGCCTTAAACATTGCTACTTCCCTTTTTAGTCATTATTTCGTCGTCACACCTTGGCCTACCCTACCGTAATTAAATCTGTTCACAATTGTGCCTTACTTTTAATTAATCGGGCACAGGGATTCCGGAACATAGTTAAATAACTATAATTATGAAGGTTTTCTAAGTTTATATTTGTTACTTTTATACTTATATCTATACAAATGATATTGAGAATTACTATTACTGACATTCTAAAGTACTTAATTGTTGTTGTTAAAGATTCGCTGCCTGGACCGGGGGGGTTCCGGGCATCACGGGCTATGGTGAGCCGTAGATGAAAAGTACTTAGTTATGTTAACGACTTCTAATATTCATTAATCCGCTTACTTGTAGCAGTATGGGACGCTTTATTCTATCAATTATTAATTTGTTTTCTATCCACAGACTGTTGGGGATAGTCTTAATGGTATTCTTATACAGTCCATTTGTGGTTAGAATTAGTGGCACGGTTGTTGGTTGGTTGTTAAGGATTAAGCCACTCAAGGGGTGGCACGGGCATGCTTCGCCGGAAAAATCGGATGACATTATACTGCTCATTTTATTCTGACTAACGACCAGTTCAAAAAATGCGGTCGACAGGCCGCATTGACCCAATATCAAGCTTGATGAGGTGCCCCCATGGCATTTTTTGAGGGTGTGGGTTGTTCTCACATTTTCACGCATTAATTGCAGTATATTACACGTTCATGCGAATTTAATGACGTTCTATAGTACATGTCTTCCAATGCTTGGAACATTGGAAGGTCTCATCCTCCGCTACGTTTCGTGGTAATTGGTCTACAATTTTAACAACCATGTTATCGAACCAGTATTTACCCAAGTCTTTTTTAATTTCCTACCCTGTACACGTTAAAGGGAATTTATTTACGTCTATAGTATGACGCAACATACAGAATTGCTTATTCTAACTATGGCACAAATTCAGTGCAAGATTAACGGAAGAACAACTCCAGGCGTCTTGCTATTGCTTTATTAATATTGCCCAGTGTCCTATTCGCCTCAATTACGACCGAGCATGCATCGCTCCTTTGGTTTTAACCATCTTACTAATTGCAATTCCCAGTTCCCTCTCGCATTACCTTCGCAATCCTGACATCATCCGCTTGTGACTAGTAATCCTTTTCATCATTACCTAGCCTCAAAAACTTCACATTTCTCAGCATTTGCCATCACAAATAATATTTAGCTCAACTTGAAGTGTTAGTGAATCTTCTACCATGTTGTTTTCAGCTTGTTCGAAGGAGCACTGTTCGTTTGGTTTTGGAGCGTTTAACCCCCCCCCCCCCTCCTGCTTTACCACACTGTCCTACTTATGCCACATGTTCACCCCTGCCAACTCTTACTGCCGTAATATTTCCAGAACGACTACAGACCATCGGGAAACACCTAATGGACGGGGAACATTGGTTTACCACCGAAGAACACTCTCGATGGACTGCACGGATGGGCGAATGAAGGAACTACTCAGCTGCACTGGGGCCAGCCTCGCTAGGCTAGCCTCCGCATGGGCGGGATACAGCGACGACGACGCCCACGAGGACGACCTGGCGTGGCGGTGCACAGCACGCGAAGCACGCACGAGAACGACTACAGACCATCGGGGAACACCTCATGGACGGAGAGCATAGGATCGCGCACGATGAACACTCCCGACGGCCGGCACGGATTGGCACACGCAGGACATACTCATCCGCCCTGGGGTCAACCTCACTGGGCTAGTCTCTGCAAGGGCGGGATACAGCAATGACGACGACACGAGGATGTCCTGGCGCGGCGGGGCATAGTACGCGAGGAAGGCACGAGGTAATACGCCCACTACACGAGGACATCAAGACGGCCGCCTTGTATACCCATGCACCAGATGGGGCTCCATTGGACACCATCAGCAAGCTGCTTACCTAGCAGCATTTACCAGCCATGTACGCCCGACTCTGTACCTTTTTTCAGTTCTGGAAATTCCTGACTGTTTTTTTTAACGGCAGAGGTAACGGGTGTACGGGCACGGATGTGGACGCAGACAAGGAAAAACTCAATGACACCACGCGACGCAGAACTTGCGGCTACGCCATTCCTGGTGGCACGGCCCCCAACGTCAGATGAGAAGTCAACGCCCCTACACGCTGATGCCCCTTACGCGGCCAGCGCCCGCCCAATGGACGGGCCACGCAGCTGTCACTTGACGGGCATGAACAGGAAACAATTAAGGACGTCGGACGGTGGAGGAGTGACGTTTTTTCACTATTACGTCAGGCAAGATGTCATCATACTTCCACATTGAAAACATTACGCGGCCAGCAGGCACTCGCCCCTTCGGGGGGGGGGGGGGGTCCGGCCAGCTGGCTCTGCGAGTGGGGGTGCAGCGCCGGCCCCTAAGTATTACGCTGTCTGCAGCTACTTACTCTCACTTGTAAGAGTATTGTTAAATTTGTCCTATAGGTGTATTCTACAGCTACTAGTAATTTACCATTTCACATTATGTCTGGGATTGGCGCATTATTTCTGTCATGTGTTAGGCCACTATATGATACTCTATAAGCCCTGATTCTACTTGAAAATTATGTAAACGTTTGCCTTACTTGTACCAATAGTTAATAAGGATTCCGCGTTCTGCAGACCATGTTCTATTTAGTTACCGGATATAAGCATATGTATTAATGTTATTAAGTCATTGTAGTCAAGTTATACATGTATTTATGCTGTTGTAAAATTATACAAGTTACCTGTTCATTAACATGGTCTGAAAAAATTATTTATTTGTTTCTACTAAAAAATTAAATAAAATAGGTCCCAATGCTGTCGGTGTCTCATTCCTCCGTTATCAGAAAAACAGAATTTTCTCCTACTGGTCTATTCCATTCTATGCTAAATCTGATTTCTTTGTGATCACTGTTCCCTAGCTCACTCCCTATTTCGATGTCATTAATTTGTGTTTCCCTGTTAGTTAACACTAAATCTAAAATATTATTTTCCCGATGTCGAAATATTATATTTCGATGTCATTAATTTGTGTTTCCCTGTTAGTTATCACTAAATTTAAAATATTATTTTCCCGCGTTGGTTTCTTAATGTGTTGCGTAAGAAAGCAATCGTCAATTAATTCTAGAAAATCTTCTGCTTCACTATTCCCTGTTTTGTTCAACCAGTTTATTCCACTAAAGTTATAGTCACCCATGACATAAATACTGCTAGATCTAGATGCTCTAGATATTTCATCCCATAGATGCTTTGCTTCCATTCTGTCTAAATTTGGTGGCCTATATATAACTCCTATTATAATATTATTTGCTTTTTCGTTTAATTCTATCCAAATAGTTTCTGTGTGTGTGGCTCAGTTTTGATTCCCTCTTTGAGACTACTTTTCAAATTGTCCCTAACATATATGGCTACTCTCCTGTGAGGGAATCTAGATTCCCTCAGCTACTTTTCCTAGTTTCTAGATTAGGCTAGTCGCTCTAGAAACTGAAGCTTTCAAACTAACATATACTTGTGGGGTGTTGAATGAAATCTTATGTTATGGGCTATCATTTGTGAGTAGTCAGAAGTCTGTGATTGCTCTGTAGAGAGAATTACAGAAATTTTCCTGTTTCTGTGAAATAGGATGGGAGTTGAGAGTGAAGTGGGGTATGAGAGGATACTTGACTAAAACCGTTAGAGGTGGGGGGAGAGTGGGGTGAACGTTGCCCCCCCCCCCCCCAACATGTGAGACATCGCGCCATTGTTTTTAGGCCTCCCTCTCCTTGTGACGTCACAGGAAGCTAGAGGTTGAGCGAGGCTGGGATTGGTAGCGGCACGAGGGAAGCTTCATGCTGATTGGTCAAGACAAGGTAGGGGGGAGGTATGGGCATTTTGAGTTTCCTTCGCCCGGGAAATCGTCAGTCTGAGCAGGGTAGCAGGTGGACGAGGACGTGTCTGGGTGGAGGGGGGGAGTTCTCCCCCTCCACCCCGTTAATCGCGGACGTTAAATAAATAAATATGTTTATTCAGGTAAGGTACATACATACAAGTGATGTTACATTAATGGATTGATATATAGATAGAGCTAGTACATACAATGCCTAAAGCCACTATTACGCAATGCGTTTCGGGCAAGAAAAACATTAATATCTAGAACTTAATACTAATTGAGTATAAAGAATAAAAAGTGTTGAGAACAAATACAAATAAAGATAAAAAAAAAGGGGGGGAACATGACTGAAAAAGCAGCACAAATACAATAGGTTGATAAACAGTGTTGATTAAAAAAAAAAAAAAATAACAGACATGGGTTGACAATACAGGAGTGAGGTAGGTTACAGGGAATTTATTAGGTAGTGTTTAGTTTTTATCTTAAACTGGTTGAGAGAGGTACAGTCTTTAACATGGTTGGGAAGGTCATTCCACAATCTGGGTCCCTTGATTTGTAGAGCATTTCTAGTTTGATTAAGTCGTACTCTAGGAATATCAAAACTGTATTTATTTCTGGTGTGGTGCTCATGGGTTCTGTTACAACCTTCAATGAAGCTTTTGAGGTCAGGATTGGCATTACAGTTCAGCGTTATATATATGTATAATATTTATTTATTTATTTATTTATTTATTTATTTATTTATTTATTTATTTATTTATTTATTTATTTATTTATGCATATACAAGAATGTACATAAGGAATGTGAGGATACAAATATGGTAATTACAGTCTTGTACGTAAAGCCACTAGCACGCGCAGCGTTTCGGGCAGGTCCTTAATCTAAGAAAATTTTAAGGAGGTAAATACTTGCAAAATTTATAGACAAAAAAATGATAACATTACATGAAATGAAAAAAAAAAAAAAAAAAAAAAAAAAAAGATGAGAAAATTGTAGGTACAGTATATTAAAGCACATAGGTAGCTAAGATTGATTGCAATGACAGCTTAAAATGGTAGTTGACAACAAATTGTTACGTTACCGTGTTGTCTAGCAGGGATGGCACTCCTGCCATCCCGGGTTGTGTCTAGGCCCAAATTTGCGTGAAATTGGGGCCAATGTGACAAACTAAGAGACAGTTGCAGTGTTAACCCATGAGGCAGATGGCAGAGCCTCATGGTGTATCAGATTGATCCCTCATCCCTCGGGTCTGAATAACCTGTCTAGTGTTGTTGGTCAATTGGCGGAGTACGTACAGGGCTCCCTAGTGAAATTGGTGTGAGATTACAGGCCCCTGTGGGAATTTGAATTCCGTCAGGCTGCGTCAGTGTGGGGGACGCCGCCGGCCATTGTCACCCCAGCATAGAGCAAGGCAGGCTCTGGTTTGCTGGAGTTGTGGACGATTCCTCAACCACATGTGTATGCCCGGGGGCCACACCAGGCCACCCCGGCCACCCGCCGCATGGCCAGGCTGCATGGCCCGGCTACCCCACCCGCCTGCCCGCGCGCCGGCCACCCACCCAGGCCACCCGCGCGGCCAAATCCCCACCCCACCCCGCGCGCCAGCTCAGCCGGGTGGGGTGCTATGACGTCATGCGCTACCCGTGGTCACCCCCTTAGGGCCACGAGGTGGCCACATGCCTTGGCCACCTACTTGGGCCACTTGGCCACTTTCCCGGGACAGCCTAGGGCGACGCATGAGGAGCAAGCTAAGTGTTGACAGCTAGAGTGGTAGTGACCTGGAAAATGAGGAGGTTAGACGTGAGTAAAATTTATCATTGTGTACAGTGTGATGAGTACCGGTGGAAATTCCCGGTAAGAGTTGTCTCAGAGCCTCAACAGGGTAAGGAAGCAGCTGAGAGACAGCTGTCTGTAGCACGTCCAGGTGACTGGTAGGGCGGTACCTGGAGCAACCCGTTCTCACACAAGACAGCACATATATGACTTAATGCTTAAAGTCAATATGTTGAATATGAATTAGTATATATGTGATATATTCCCAGTTACTTTTTTTACCAAGGCCCAAACTCTTCCTCACGTACCAATTTACGTGTCACAGTACCCGTCCGTCAACATAGATAGTTGACGGACGGGTATTATTCGTGATTGGCTCAATTATAAGGAAAATTGTAGTTTTCAGGTCCCACATGGGTTGTGAAATTTACCTACTATTGTCCATGCTCTTAGAATATTACAGATCAGCTACTTCCTATTGAAGGCTCGTAGTTTTGTTTTGAGAAATATTAGTTGTTCTTAGTAAATTATAATAAGCACTAAAAATTATTACATAGAATAACAGTCCTTCACCAATTAATATTATATACCATAGTTTGTGCTTTACAAATCTTTAAAGGATGTTTTGTAGGAACGCTAACAGAAAACGATGTTACGTTGGAATGTCTATGGGGTAAACTACTGCAAACAGGACGGTATTGTGTCTACTATACCAACTATAGCTAGGATGGGTATATTGTCACCTACCGCCTGTTAGGTGGGAAAGGGGTCCAATACCACCCACAGGATGGGTATGAGGGTCACATCCACCCACAGGATGAGTATGGGGATCACATCCACCCACAGGAAGGGTATGGGGTCCAATACCACCCACAGGATGAGTATGGCGTCCACTACAACCCACAGGATGGGTATGGGGCTCCAACCACCCATAGAATGGGTATGGGGCTCCAACCACCCATAGAATGGGTATGGGGCTCCAACCACAAATAAAATGGGTATAGGGTCCAATAACACCCACTGGATGTGTATTGCGTCCATTGCCGCGCGTCGAGCTCGAAAACCGCAGCATTCATCTCAGAACCATGCCTATTTCACACAGATTCCTTAATAAACGTAAGAGTTTTATATGTCACAAGAAAGATAGAAATATAAGCTTCATTCTAAATACCTTACCATGGGCATATTTAAATTTAAAGCGAAGATACGTGTACTTTTATAATAGCCGAGCTTTAACCCCGGACAGATTGATCGACCGAGCAACTCTCTCTCAGAACAATGTTTATTTCACGTGAATTCGTTAATAAACATATATGTTTTATATGTCTCAAGAAAGGCAGACATATAAGCTTCACTTTAAACACTTTACCATGGACAGATTTAAAGTTCTAATGAAGATACATGTATTTTAAAAATTACGGAGCTCCCACCCCGTACAGACTGAACGACAGAGCAACTCTCTCAGATCAATGTTTATTTCACGTAAATTCGTTAATAAACACAAATGTTTTATGTCTTAAGCAAGATAGAAATAAGAGATTCATTTTAAATACATTACAATAGACATATTTATAGCTCAAGTGAAGATACATATGTTTTTATAGTAGCGCTCAGTAGCTTGTCGGGCATGGAGTGCAGACGCCTACGCACTTGCCGATATATTGTATAATTAACAAAGATACGCTAATAAAGCCTAAAATCTTATATGCCTCCAGAAAGATCGAGATATGAACATTATTATGATTTCACCAAATGAAATATATCATGTTCGAGAACAAAGATATATCAATTTTAAATTAAGTTTCGACTCTTGCTCGGGCGAGAGAGAGGGAGCGACTCTCGCCCCATCTATTGGAGATTCTGTCCACTAAAGACCCAAAGCAACTCAAACCCTCCTAGCATTATTTAAGTAATGAAGTAATATGGTATATTTACTATAATGTGGGTGCTGAATGCAGAACATGAGAAAACATATATTTACTCCAAACTAATATAATTTCATTATGAAATAAGTAAATAAGTAGCATCAAAGGAAGTCGACGGTCCAAGCGTCAATGTTGTGGAGCGACTTATCCAAGATATATCGTTGTTTGGAAAGTGTTTGTTGGCATATCCAGTTGTCGCACTTCTCTGCACAAATTATCACAAATTTAAATTATAATGTTAACAAGTAGAATACGTATTTTTAATAAAATCTAACATAACTAGCCAGAAAACATTTAACATTTATTAAAAAAATATATGTTTGGAAGTTAAATCGACTTCATAGGACAATTGTTTTGTTATATCAACCAATATATCTTTGTTATATTGTTTTTGTTATATCAACCAGTCCTTGTAAAAATTTATTGTATGTATGTACCTTACCTAAATAAAATTGTATTGTATTGTATTGTATATATACTCGTTATTCGTTGACATGCGTTCGCTACTTAAACTACCATGTACTGTACTTATGTAAAATCTCCCATGTCTCTTCGCTCATCTCACCGAACCCTACAGGCTCTTTGATATATTGTTTAATTAATTGAGCTTCACAAATAAAGCTTATAATTGTATATGTTATCAAAAAGGCAGAGCTTATTTTAGTTCATTTATTATGCACCCCATACCCATCCTATGAGCGATAGTGGAGTGTTACAGAGGCACATAATGGGCTCAGGGACTGAGCCCCACAATTCATATAGCCAAGCAAGTTATAATCTTGATAAGCTAGTTACAAAAGTCAATGCACATTGTCACATCAACAATGGGCTCGAGTCCGACCACAAGTACAGTTTAGAATTTAAGCAACTGACATATATGGAGGGCTAGTGTCACAATTGATATGTTTATCCTACACATAACCCCTTCTCCCCCATCCAATGGGCAGCGGTGGATAGGTTACAATCAAGTCGTTTTTTGCGTTTTATTCAGAGATTAGATCTTATTGGGTGAGGAAAGATATTCATATTTTAAAGAAGGCTTCTTGGCTGATGCTCTCCATTGATGGAAAATATACAACCTTTTGAAAATCAATGTTAGTTTGATCTAGATATTGTAATTAACAAAAGTATTTATGTCATCTGAAAGGTAGAAATATAGGCTACATTTAAAATCCTTTGTCATAAATATAACTGAAGTGAAAACGAAGATATATGCGTTTTGATAGTTACTTGATGGCTAGCTCTGAGAGTGTGAAGCCCTGCACACCAGCCAATAAATTGTATAATTAGTTTCCATATATTTTAATTAATCTTAAAAATCTATATGTCAGAAGAAAGGAAGATGTAGCCGTTAATGTGACAACATTTAAAAATATATATATATCTTAAGTTAAATAAATAATACCACCTTATTGCCGGTGTCCGAACACATGAAAACTACCTAGGTATCAGTATCCAGCCAGGCGGGGATCACAGGCTGCACATTACTGATAAATTATGTAATGCACTACTTGTGCTCCATCTCGAACCCATTTATGATGTGACGACTTATAGTGAATTTTGTAACTAGCTCATCAAGATTGTAACTTGCTTAGCTAAATGAATTGTGGGGTTCGGTCCATTCATTTTCTTTCTTTATTATGCACCCCATAATACACATCCCGTGGGCGGTGGTGTAAAGGATTACAGAGGCACATAATCGGTTCAGGAACTGAACCCTCTAGTTCGTTTAGCTAAGCAAATAACAATCTTTTGACGCTAGTTACAAAATTATTAATGTACACATACTTATGCATACATGTACATATTCATACGTATACATATATACATACACATACATATTTAATCACCACCACAAATACACACATCAGTAATCTTTTGTGTCACAAGTGATTCAACAAGAGGTTCACAACAGTCACTATACAAGGCACTTTACATTTATGGTGAGTCACACAGTTACTAGTCTTGCTGCACACTCACCCAACTGGGCGGCAGCTTTACAGTCATGTGCTCCACACCCACCCAACTGGGCGGCTGCTTTACAGTCATGTGCTCCACACCCACCCAACTGGGCGGCAGCTTTACAGTCATGTGCTCCACACCCACCCAACTGGGCGGCAGCTTTACAGTCATGTGCTCCACACCCACCCAACTGGGCGGCAGCTTTACAGTCATGTGCTCCACACCCACCCAACTGGGCGGCAGCTTTACAGTCATGTGTATGCATTACCTACAGTAAGCAAATTTTGGATACTTCGCTAAGATTTCGGGCAGCACATCATTATGAATGAAGTACTTACACATTTCATGGACACTATTGATGTTGTTATCTTTAAATTCCGCGATTTTTCACATTCCATTATATAATGACGCAAAGTATGCGAATAGTTCTGCTGACAGAGTTTACATTTAGTCAAATCTACATCATCAGATGTTACAAACTCCCAGAGGTACTTGTAGCTGAGCCTAAACCTAGCAGTGGTAACATCTAGAAGTCTGCTAACATTATTGGATGACCCATAGACGAGCGATTCATCAAAGTTTATACAATATTGTGAAATTGAGAGTCAGTGTAGTAACATAAATTGGTAAATCATAAATATTGTAAGTTAAGAATCTGATGCATGTGTGTGTGTTGGGGGGGGGTTATACCCTTGGTAAGCGAGAGTGGAAAGTAACCTTAGACGTACTGCGGTCAATGTGGGGGAAGGGGGGAGTTGTAGGGAGGGTGGGAGAGTCAAATCCACCCTCCAACATCTGGACATAGTACCAGCAGCCTCCACAACACTCCATCAGCCTCCAACTGAAGCTTGTAGATGCTTCATTTAACCTCACCTATGTCACACATTAACCAACAGTTCCTGTGATATTTAAACTCCTCATCACAGTGGCGTCTCACCAATATAAACTGTATTGGATTTTGTCCCGAAATAGCTATATGCTGACTGGACGTGTATGTATGTATGTATGTATGTATGTATGTATGTATGTATGTATGTATGTATGTATGTATGTATGTATGTATGTATGTATGTATGTATGTATGTATGTATGTATGTATGCATGCATGCATGCATGCATGCATGCATGCATGCATGTATGTATGTATGTATGTATGTATGTATGTATGTATGTATGTATGTATGTATGTATGTATGTATGTATGTATGTATGTATGCATTCATGCATGCATGCATGCATGCATGCATGCATGCATGCATGTATGTATGTATGTATGTATGTATGTATGTATGTATGTATGTATGTATGTATGTATGTATGTATGGATGGATGGATGTATGTATGTATGTATGTATGTATGTATGTATGTATGTATGTATGTATGTATGTATGTATGTATGTATGTATGTATGCATGCATGCATGCATGCATGCATGCATGCATGCATGTATGTATGTATGTATGTATGTATGTATGTATGTATGTATGTATGTATGTATGTATGTATGTATGTATGTATGCATGCATGTATGTATGTATGTATGTATGTATGTATGTATGTATGTATGTATGTATGTATGTATGTATGTATGTATGTATGTATGTATGTATGTATGCATGTATGTATGTATGTATGTATGTATGTATGTATGTATGTATGTATGTATGTATGTATGTATGTATGTATGTATGTATGTATGTATGTATGTATGTAATGTATGTATGTATGTATGTATTTATATACGCATTTATATACGCATGTATGTATGTATGTATGTACTCACCTAATTGTACTCACCTAATTGTGCTTGCGGGGTTGAGCTTTGGCTCTTTGGTCCCGCCTCTCAACTGTCAATCAACTGGTGTACAGATTCCTGAGCCTGCTGGGCTCTATCATATCTACATTTGAAACTGTGTATGGAGTCAGCCTCCACCACAACACTTCCTAGTGCATTCCATTTATTAACTACTCTGACACTGAAAAAAAAATTCTAACGTCTCTGTGACTTATCTGGTTACTAAGTTTCCACCTGTGTCCCCTTGTTCGTGTCCCACCCGTGCTGAAGAGTTTGTCTTTGTCCACCCTGTCAATTCCCCTGAGAATTTTGTAGGTGGTTATCATGTCTCCCCTTACTCTTCTGTTTTCCAGGGATGTGAGGTTCAGCTCCTTTAGCCTTTCCTCGTAGCTCAATCCTCTCAGTTCCGGGACGAGCCTGGTGGCATACCGCTGACGAATCTTCTCTAACTTTGTCTTGTGTTTAACTAGGTATGGACTCCAGGCTGGAGCTGCATACTCCAGGATTGGTCTTACATAAGTGGTATACAGGGTTCTGGAAGATTCCTTACACAAATTTCTGAAGGCAGTTCTTATGTTGGCCAGTCTAGCATATGCCGCTGATGATATTCTTTTGATGTGGGCCTCTGGGGACAGGTTCGGTGTGATATCAACCCCCAGATCCTTCTCTCTATTTGATTCTTGCAGGATTTCCCCTCCCAGATGATACCTTGTGTTCAGCCTCCTGCTCCCTTCGCCTAATTTCATCACCTTACACTTTCCAGAGTTGAACTTCAGCAGCCATTTTCTAGACCATTCCTCCAGTTTATCCAGGTCATCCTGTAGTCTCTGTCTATCTTCATCCGTCTTGATTCTTCTCATAATTTTTGCATCATCAGCAAACATCGAGAGGAATGAGTCTATACCCTCTGGAAGATCGTTCACATATATTAGAAACAGGATGGGTCCAAGTACTGAGCCCTGTGGGACTCCGCTGGTGACATCTCGCCACTCTGATGTCTTCCCCCTCACAGTTACTCGCTGTTTCCTGTTGCTTAAGTGCTCCCTTATCCACTGGAGCACCTTCCCTTTTACTCCTGCCTGTTGCTCCAACTTTTTTAACAGCCTTTTATGGGGTACTGTGTCAAAGGCTTTTTGGCAATCCAGGAAAATGCAGTCGGCCCACCCTTCTCTTTCCTGCCTAATTTTCGTTGCCTGGTCATAAAATTCTATTAAACCTGTGAGGCACGATCTACCATCTCTGAACCCATGTTGGTGGTGCGTTACAAAGTTATTTCCCTCCAGATGCTCTACGAGCCTTTTCCTCACGATCTTCTCCAGCACCTTGCATGGTATACAAGTTAAGGAAACTGGCCTGTAATTCAGTGCCTCTTGCCTGTCACCCTTTTTGTATATTGGGACCACGTTAGCTGTCTTCCAACTTTCTGGTAAGTCTCCTGTTTCCAGTGACCTGTTATACACCATAGAGAGTGGCACACTTAGTGCTTCTGCACCTTCCTTTAGTATCCATGGTGAGATTCTATCAGGCCCAACAGCCTTTGTCACATCTAGCTCCAGCAGACACCTTTTTTCAGATTCAGATTCAGATGTTTATTCAGGTAAGGTATATACATACAAGTGATGTTACATTAATGGATTGATATATAGATAGAGCTAGTACATACAATGCCTAAAGCCACTATTACGCAATGCGTTTCGGGCAAGAAAAACATTAATATCTAGAACTTAATACTAATTGAGCATAAAGAATAAAAAGTGTTGAGAACAAATACAAATAAAGATAAAAAAAAGGGGGAACATGACTGAAAAAGCAGCACAAATACAATAGGTTGACAAACAGTGTTGATTAAAAAAAAAAAAGAAAATAACAGACATGGGTTGACAATAGAGGAGTGAGGTAGATTACAGGGAATTTATTAGGTAGTGTTTAGTTTTTATCTTAAACTGGTTGAGAGAGGTACAGTCTTTAACATGGTTGGGAAGGTCATTCCACATTCTGGGCCCCTTGATTTGCAGAGCATTTCTAGTTTGATTAAGACGTACTCTAGGAATATCAAAACTGTATTTATTTCTGGTGTGGTGCTCATGGGTTCTGTTACAACCTTCTATGAAGCTTTTAAGATCAGGATTGGCATTATAGTTTAGCGTTTTATATATGTATAATACACATGAGAGAATGTGCAGTGACTTAATATCTAACATATTCAGAGATTTGAGTAGGGGTACCGAGTGATGTCTGGGGCCAGAGTTGGATATTGTTCTAATAGCAGCTTTGTGTTGGGTAATTAGAGGACGTAAGTGATTTTGGGTAGTAGAACCCCAAGCACAAATACCATAGTTGAGATAAGGATAGATAAGGGAGTAATAGAGAGTCACCAGGGCAGGGCGTGGTACATAATATCTGATCTTAGAAAGAATGCCCACAGTTTTTGAAACTTTTTTTGATATATTTAGAATGTGTCCCTGGAAATTCAGCTTTGAGGTCAAATTCCTCCAAGGTTGCTTGGTTTGCCGCCTCCTCATTTAGTGCAGGGGCTTCTCCTTGTTCTATTGTGAAGACCTCCTGGAATCTCTTGTTGAGTTCTTCACACACCTCCTTGTCATTCTCTGTGTATCTGTTCTCCCCTTTCCGCAGCTTCATCACTTGTTCCTTCACTGCTGTTTTCCTCCTGATATGGCTGTGGAGCAGCTTTGGTTGGGTCTTGGCTTTACTCGCGATGTCATTTTCAAACTGTCTCTCTGCTTCCCTCCTCACTCTGATGTACTCATTTCTGGCCCTCTGGTATCTCTCCCTGCTCTCTGGTGTTCTGTTATTTCTGTAGTTTCTCCATGTTCTTTTGCTCAGTTGTTTCGCTACCTTACATTCCTGGTTGAACCATGGGTTTTTCTGTTGTTTTTCGTTTTTCTCCTTTTGGACGGGGATAAACCTGTCTGCAGCTTCCTGGCACTTTTGGGTGACAATATCCATCATGACCTGCACATTCTTGTCTCTAAGTTCTGTTTCCCATGGTATTCCCCTGAGGAAGTTCCTCATCTCGTCATATTTTCCTCTGCGGTAATTCAGTCTTTTCCCCTCCACTCCCATCCTTGGATAGGTTATCCCTACCTCCACCAAGTACTCAAAGGTCAGTACACTGTGGTCACTCATTCCTATGGGGGCTTCAACTTTGACTTCCCTTATTTCTGACTCAGGGTGAATATTAAGTCGAGTCTAGCTGGTTCATCATTGCCTCTCATTCTTGTGGGTTCCTTGACATGCTGGCTCAGAAAATTCCTTGTTGCCACATCCAAGAGTTTAGCTCGCCACGTTTCTGCACCACCATGTGGGTCCCCATTCTCCCATGTATGTATGTATGTATGTATGTATGTATGTATGTATGTATGTATGTATGTATGTATGTATGTATGTATGTATGTATGTATGTATGTATGCATGCATGCATGCATGCATGCATGCATGTATGTATGTATGTATGTATGTATGTATGTATGTATGTATGTATGTATGTATGCATGTATGTATGTATGTATGTATGTATGTATGTATGTATGTATGTATGTATGTATGTATGTATGTATGTACGCATGCATGTATGTATGTATGTATGTATGTATGTATGTATGTATGTATGTATGTATGTATGTATGTATGTATGTATGTATGTATGTATGTATGTATGTATGTATTTATGGATGTATGTACGCATGTATGTATGTATGTATGTATGTATGTATGTATGTATGTATGTATGTATGTATGTATGTATGTATGTATGTACGTATGTATGTACGTATGTATGTATGTATGTATGTATGTATGTATGTATGTATGTATGTATGTATGTATGTATGTATGTATGTATGTATGTATGTATGCATGTGTGTATGTATGTATGTATGTATGTATGTATGTATGTATGTATGTATGTATGTATGTATGTATGTATGTATGTATGTATGTACGTACGTACGTACGTATGTATGTATGTATGTATGTATGTATGTATGTATGTATGTATGTATGTATGTATGTATGTATGTATGTATGGATGGATGTACGCATGCATGTATGTATGTATGTATGTATGTATGTATGTATGTATGTATGTATGTATGTATGTATGTATGTATGTATGTATGTATGTATGTATGTATTCCCAATCACGTTAAAGACTCCCCCTCTATCATCCAGTTTAAGAGAAAAACAACTATGTACTAAATAATCGACTCCTTGTAACTTTAATTATGCTGACCTTCCTATCTGTATTCAGACTGAGCCTACCATCATTAGAGGTGATTATAACGCTAGACATAGGAATATTGGTAATTCGCAGTTCAGTAATCGTAACGGCAACCAACTGGTGTCACTATTAGGTAGTCACGATGATGCACATATTGTGGGTGACCTTGAACCGACGCATATCTACGGAGGTATTCTTGATCTATGTCTCGGTTTCAACGTCTCTCACACCGTGTGCGCCTCGTCAATAGTGCCAGATATGGCGTCTGATCATCTGCCCATATTAGCCACTGTAAACATTGGCAGCTCTATCCTCCCTGGTGGAGTGTTCAAGCGGAAGAGGCTGGCTGTGCCCATCGATCAACGAGACAATCTTGTTGCTCATGTGTCAGATTGGTGCAGTTCATCTGAGCCTTCATCAGTTGAAGATTTTAACAATGAGCTCACAGGCACTATCGAACAGTTTATAGAATCACTTGATTCATCGTCCAGGCCACGTAACCCAAATTACACTGGTCATAGCACTTATGTTTATTATAATGATTCTAAATTGCAGACACTAAAACGCACTGCCAGAATAATTGGACTAGCTTGTAGAAGGACCCGCACTGCTGAAATGCTTCGGCTCTTTCAAGCGGCTCTGGCTAAGGCCAGGGAACGTATGGTGGAGCTGAGGCAGACAGACTGGGAAACTTTTGTCCGTGGTCTCAATTCTCACACGCCACTAAGTCGGGCATGGAAGGATATCAACAAGATCAAAGAGAAAAATGCTGCAGAGATCTCGTACCCTAATCCTCTGCACAGAGCAAATGAGCTTGTTGATGCTTGGGCCACGACTTTCAGCTTTGACAGTTTTCCTCTACCCTCACAGAATGAATTAAATGATAGATATACTGATAGGGCAAGGTTCCTTGACTTCATGCTTCATCAAGAGGATGACTGTGACATGCTTTTACTGAATACGAACTAGATTCTGCTCTACATAAAGGCAAAGCTACATCACCCGGGGAGGATGGAGTTACTGACGGCATACTATACAATACAATACAATACAATTTTATTTAGGTAAGGTACATACATACAATAAATATTTACAAGGATTGTTTAACTTATAGGTATAGCTAGTACATACAATGCCTAAAGCCACTATTACGCAAAGCGTTTCGGGCATAAAATACTGCATATGCTTCTGCTAGTTCCAGGGAATACCTTGTCGGAAAATCCGACACCATTTAATAATCATACAGATAATAGCTGTATTACCAACAAGTTACCCATAGAAAACGTAACTTGTAGTGGAATTACCGTCTAAAGAAAACGGGATATCATCACCACATACTATTATAATTCACCAGCTATTCTGCTGGGAATTATTCTTAAATACATTAGTCTTTGGACTTTACCATCATAAAAACATCTTATATAAATTAACTTAATTATCAATATTAAAGTAGAGTAAATGTGACCCTTCTATCACTTTCTGAAATCTGGACAAAGTAGGCCAGGCGGCAGTGGGGAAGGAGGGAGCCATTGTTGTGTCACCTCCGAGACGTGTGGAGCAAATTCGGCTCCTATCATTCTGGACAATGTCGGCCAGTAACGTCAATAGTATGGAGTGTTAAACAGCCATTGTGTTTATATTGAGACCAGAGGCTCACACGGGAGCAAATTCGGCTCCTGTTAATTTTACTTGGACGTAGTGTTATGGAAACCAAAGGTACCATCTCCAACACGATGTCTACAATTCAAGTTAAGTGTCTATCCGAAACCCGTTTATCATTCATTTATGGCCATTAATGTCAGGATATAGGGTGTCCCGGTTAGATCACATGGAAGCCTCAAACTAAAGGTAATTAAGCCAGGTCTTCATGTTCCATGTACTGTTTTCTCTGATATACTTGTCATATATAGGTATCTGGCTTCACAGCTAGCGCACTTTTGACAGGTCAAGACGAGGATGCAAGATTTGTGCACCAGTTACTGGGTGATATGGAAGCTACCTCAAAGAGGATAATTTGGTGTCTACACCCTAGTTATACCTGGTGGACTAACCTGCTGTACTATAAGATAAGGAACCTCTTTAATGTATGTAGTTATTTCTGTAGTTTGATTGGCTGCATATATATATTAATTTAATAACCCCCCCCTAATGTGTAGAGGATCGATTTGTGAGATTGAGATTATTGCAGAAATACAGTCCACTTATCATTATACAAATTGCTATCGAAGTATATAAATTAACGTAAATATAAATTCATATAAATTAAATAAATATAAATCTCACAGGTCGGTTCCCACATTATTTGGTCCTTCGAACCGGATATTTGGTCCTTTGAACCCACATTTGGTCATCTTAGTACCGGATGAACCAGTTAACCAGTGGATTCATTAAATATACTAGTGCAGTGTTATTTAAACAAAGGCCAGCAGTCAAGACGGCAGCCTAGCCTCGAGGGAGCTCAGGAGCCTCCCTCAGCCCAGTTCAGCTTCGTCAGCGGTTTCATGCACACCCACAGATATTTGGTGGCGTGTTATTTCGTGAAATGACAGCGCTAATATAGAAGCCAGCCAATTAGTGACTGTCGCAAGATTGTTCACGGATTTCGTGGTGTTACATTTCGCGAGAGATTATCTACGAATTTTGTGGAGTTTATTTCGCGAGGTCACTAATAATATTTAATACTTCTTGATAATATTAGAAGTTTCATAGAGGTTAATTAAGAGGCTATTATCAATAATTGTGTATATTATTTCTCCAAAATAGAGAATTATTTAATATATATTGCACTAGTGATCATAGTATAATATTTACTAATTGCCAACCCACATCAAGGTAGGATATTACCATTGACTAGTTGAACTATTATTGTTCATCCTAGTCCCATTATTACCATAGTCAGTTGTACTATATTGAACAACCTAACACCATTAATGAATGGTGTAGACCCTATTTTGGGTGTAATTTTTATCAACTCGAATTGAGTTGTATATATAATAATTTACTTATGATCATTACACCTTTGAGTGATTAATTAGTGTCAATTCCATCCTAGGGTGATATAGAAGAGCTAACCTAAAGGTACTTCCAGTGACACTGGTTTATCACTCAAATCATTAGTGTATGATTGTATATATATAATGTGTATTAATTTTAAGTGCTAACCTCTAGTAGAGGTAGGATTATTGCCTAGTGAGTGCAGAATTTACCCTAGGCTACCATCAGTGCTTGTTCAGTATTATGAGCAGCCCAAGTACAAGCCCCACAAGGCTTCACCAACGAGCCAGTATGGATAATGCAGGGAGAATGAAAAGAACCCTTGCAGGTCTTAAAGGCCACTTAACAAGACAGATCAAGAAATGTGAAGATTTGTCACAACAATCTCAAGTTGATTATGCTGACCTGGAAAGCTATTATCAAGCAGCTGCAGGTAAATTTGAGCAAATCAAATGCCAAATGGCTGTCCTTGTGGGGACAGACTACTACCATCAATTCATTGGTAGCCCTACTAAATATCAGGGTATAACCATGTTAAACTCTGCAGGAGGTAAATTACTCTCAGGCCCAGTATCAAGCCTGAGGAGACCTATGCCTGCAGATAAACAATACCAATAGAAACCTAAATTTGTCAGCTGATTATATTTCTCCAGTAGCATTATACTAAGGAGATTACAGCTGACTATACCAACAGAGGTTGATGTTAGTATCATCATTTAAAGCTGAAGATGAGTTCATGAGGCCTCAGTGGCAAATCAGTGAACAGTAGCCTAAAACAGCTACAAGTCACTGCGACCAATGTCACTGAACCCACTGCAGTCTCAGAACCATACTTTACTTTAATGATGAGCTATTCAATCTTCTGAATCAATTAACTAAATTAAACCCCAATAAATCTGATGACTGATTTGATACATTTATTATTTAATCAAGATGTATTCCATGGGCCTCAGTGTTTATATATCAGTGACCAGTTACCTGAACAAACTTCAAGTTATATCTAATGTCACTGATCTCACTGCAGTCCCTGAATCATACTTGACTGTAGTACTTGATCACATCTAGTCTTCTGGGTTAAATAATATGTAATTAGGCTTGAATATTAGCCTTTCAAGAGTTAACATGGAAATGAGATCGCATTAGACTTCTAACCCCTACAACTCTAGTACGGGACATCCGTCCTGTACGAACAGACACACAAATGTGTGATTACTAACTACTAACATCAAATTAATCTAATAATTCGAAGGAGGAGTATCGGTGTTCGTCTGTTCTAATTAGGACTTCGACCCGTGAGCAGCCCCCTGGGGAATTATGTCGGAAAATCCGACACCATTTAATAATCATACAGATAATAGCTGTATTACCAACAAGTTACCCATAGAAAACGTAACTTGTAGTGGAATTACCGTCTAAAGAAAACGGGATATCATCACCACATACTATTATAATTCACCAGCTATTCTGCTGGGAATTATTCTTAAATACATTAGTCTTTGGACTTTACCATCATAAAAACATCTTATATAAATTAACTTAATTATCAATATTAAAGTAGAGTAAATGTGACCCTTCTATCACTTTCTGAAATCTGGACAAAGTAGGCCAGGCGGCAGTGGGGAAGGAGGGAGCCATTGTTGTGTCACCTCCGAGACGTGTGGAGCAAATTCGGCTCCTATCATTCTGGACAATGTCGGCCAGTAACGTCAATAGTATGGAGTGTTAAACAGCCATTGTGTTTATATTGAGACCAGAGGCTCACACGGGAGCAAATTCGGCTCCTGTTAATTTTACTTGGACGTAGTGTTATGGAAACCAAAGGTACCATCTCCAACACGATGTCTACAATTCAAGTTAAGTGTCTATCCGAAACCCGTTTATCATTCATTTATGGCCATTAATGTCAGGATATAGGGTGACCCGGTTAGATCACATGGAAGCCTCAAACTAAAGGTAATTAAGCCAGGTCTTCATGTTCCATGTACTGTTTTCTCTGATATACTTGTCATATATAGGTATCTGGCTTCACAGCTAGCGCACTTTTGACAGGTCAAGACGAGGATGCAAGATTTGTGCACCAGTTACTGGGTGATATGGAAGCTACCTCAAAGAGGATAATTTGGTGTCTACACCCTAGTTATACCTGGTGGACTAACCTGCTGTACTATAAGATAAGGAACCTCTTTAATGTATGTAGTTATTTCTGTAGTTTGATTGGCTGCATATATATATTAATTTAATAACCCCCCCCCTAATGTGTAGAGGATCGATTTGTGAGATTGAGATTATTGCAGAAATACAGTCCACTTATCATTATACAAATTGCTATCGAAGTATATAAATTAACGTAAATATAAATTCATATAAATTAAATAAATATAAATCTCACAGGTCGGTTCCCACATTATTTGGTCCTTCGAACCGGATATTTGGTCCTTTGAACCCACATTTGGTCATCTTAGTACCGGATGAACCAGTTAACCAGTGGATTCATTAAATATACTAGTGCAGTGTTATTTAAACAAAGGCCAGCAGTCAAGACGGCAGCCTAGCCTCGAGGGAGCTCAGGAGCCTCCCTCAGCCCAGTTCAGCTTCGTCAGCGGTTTCATGCACACCCACAGATATTTGGTGGCGTGTTATTTCGTGAAATGACAGCGCTAATATAGAAGCCAGCCAATTAGTGACTGTCGCAAGATTGTTCACGGATTTCGTGGTGTTACATTTCGCGAGAGATTATCTACGAATTTTGTGGAGTTTATTTCGCGAGGTCACTAATAATATTTAATACTTCTTGATAATATTAGAAGTTTCATAGAGGTTAATTAAGAGGCTATTATCAATAATTGTGTATATTATTTCTCCAAAATAGAGAATTATTTAATATATATTGCACTAGTGATCATAGTATAATATTTACTAATTGCCAACCCACATCAAGGTAGGATATTACCATTGACTAGTTGAACTATTATTGTTCATCCTAGTCCCATTATTACCATAGTCAGTTGTACTATATTGAACAACCTAACACCATTAATGAATGGTGTAGACCCTATTTTGGGTGTAATTTTTATCAACTCGAATTGAGTTGTATATATAATAATTTACTTATGATCATTACACCTTTGAGTGATTAATTAGTGTCAATTCCATCCTAGGGTGATATAGAAGAGCTAACCTAAAGGTACTTCCAGTGACACTGGTTTATCACTCAAATCATTAGTGTATGATTGTATATATATAATGTGTATTAATTTTAAGTGCTAACCTCTAGTAGAGGTAGGATTATTGCCTAGTGAGTGCAGAATTTACCCTAGGCTACCATCAGTGCTTGTTCAGTATTATGAGCAGCCCAAGTACAAGCCCCACAAGGCTTCACCAACGAGCCAGTATGGATAATGCAGGGAGAATGAAAAGAACCCTTGCAGGTCTTAAAGGCCACTTAACAAGACAGATCAAGAAATGTGAAGATTTGTCACAACAATCTCAAGTTGATTATGCTGACCTGGAAAGCTATTATCAAGCAGCTGCAGGTAAATTTGAGCAAATCAAATGCCAAATGGCTGTCCTTGTGGGGACAGACTACTACCATCAATTCATTGGTAGCCCTACTAAATATCAGGGTATAACCATGTTAAACTCTGCAGGAGGTAAATTACTCTCAGGCCCAGTATCAAGCCTGAGGAGACCTATGCCTGCAGATAAACAATACCAATAGAAACCTAAATTTGTCAGCTGATTATATTTCTCCAGTAGCATTATACTAAGGAGATTACAGCTGACTATACCAACAGAGGTTGATGTTAGTATCATCATTTAAAGCTGAAGATGAGTTCATGAGGCCTCAGTGGCAAATCAGTGAACAGTAGCCTAAAACAGCTACAAGTCACTGCGACCAATGTCACTGAACCCACTGCAGTCTCAGAACCATACTTTACTTTAATGATGAGCTATTCAATCTTCTGAATCAATTAACTAAATTAAACCCCAATAAATCTGATGACTGATTTGATACATTTATTATTTAATCAAGATGTATTCCATGGGCCTCAGTGTTTATATATCAGTGACCAGTTACCTGAACAAACTTCAAGTTATATCTAATGTCACTGATCTCACTGCAGTCCCTGAATCATACTTGACTGTAGTACTTGATCACATCTAGTCTTCTGGGTTAAATAATATGTAATTAGGCTTGAATATTAGCCTTTCAAGAGTTAACATGGAAATGAGATCGCATTAGACTTCTAACCCCTACAACTCTAGTACGGGACATCCGTCCTGTACGAACAGACACACAAATGTGTGATTACTAACTACTAACATCAAATTAATCTAATAATTCGAAGGAGGAGTATCGGTGTTCGTCTGTTCTAATTAGGACTTCGACCCGTGAGCAGCCCCCTGGGGAATTATGTCGGAAAATCCGACACCATTTAATAATCATACAGATAATAGCTGTATTACCAACAAGTTACCCATAGAAAACGTAACTTGTAGTGGAATTACCGTCTAAAGAAAACGGGATATCATCACCACATACTATTATAATTCACCAGCTATTCTGCTGGGAATTATTCTTAAATACATTAGTCTTTGGACTTTACCATCATAAAAACATCTTATATAAATTAACTTAATTATCAATATTAAAGTAGAGTAAATGTGACCCTTCTATCACTTTCTGAAATCTGGACAAAGTAGGCCAGGCGGCAGTGGGGAAGGAGGGAGCCATTGTTGTGTCACCTCCGAGACGTGTGGAGCAAATTCGGCTCCTATCATTCTGGACAATGTCGGCCAGTAACGTCAATAGTATGGAGTGTTAAACAGCCATTGTGTTTATATTGAGACCAGAGGCTCACACGGGAGCAAATTCGGCTCCTGTTAATTTTACTTGGACGTAGTGTTATGGAAACCAAAGGTACCATCTCCAACACGATGTCTACAATTCAAGTTAAGTGTCTATCCGAAACCCGTTTATCATTCATTTATGGCCATTAATGTCAGGATATAGGGTGTCCCGGTTAGATCACATGGAAGCCTCAAACTAAAGGTAATTAAGCCAGGTCTTCATGTTCCATGTACTGTTTTCTCTGATATACTTGTCATATATAGGTATCTGGCTTCACAGCTAGCGCACTTTTGACAGGTCAAGACGAGGATGCAAGATTTGTGCACCAGTTACTGGGTGATATGGAAGCTACCTCAAAGAGGATAATTTGGTGTCTACACCCTAGTTATACCTGGTGGACTAACCTGCTGTACTATAAGATAAGGAACCTCTTTAATGTATGTAGTTATTTCTGTAGTTTGATTGGCTGCATATATATATTAATTTAATAACCCCCCCCTAATGTGTAGAGGATCGATTTGTGAGATTGAGATTATTGCAGAAATAGTCCACTTATCATTATACAAATTGCTATCGAAGTATATAAATTAACGTAAATATAAATTCATATAAATTAAATAAATATAAATCTCACAGGTCGGTTCCCACATACCTTTCTTCAATTGTATAATATGTGCTATGTAACTGGGCAGCTTCCTAAGTCATGCACCAACAGTGTTATTATTCCCATTCCTAAACCAAACCAGCAGAGTGCTTTTCGCCCAATCTCCCTCACTAGTTGTCTCTATAAGTGTCTTGAGAGGATGGTTCTCAACCGTCTCCTTTACAAAATTATTAATATGTTGTCTCCCCAGATATATGGCTTTATGCATGGAAAGAGTGTACATCACTGTATTACCACATTCCTCACCCTGCATACTGATAGGTCATATACCACTTTCCTAGATCTTAAGTCAGCCTTTGACATTGCTAACCCACACGTCATTCTGAGAGAACTTGCTAAAATGAATGTTGGAATGTTAATGTTAAAAATTGTTCAAACTGAAATAAATATATAACACTGTACGGTACAGTTGTGTTTAATTATGTTTTGCGATTCCTTTGCAAAAGGTATTTGTGCACCAAGTACTACTAGGTCAGTATGAGATATGCTGAATGTTGTCAATATACCATCTGAATACGCTTCACTTTGCGTTAATCATTGAACGTCCTAATGATTAAGGTCCCCAAAAGGACTTAATCAGACCTCAGTGGATAATTTTACTCTCCCTCTCTCTCTCTCTCTCTCTCTCTCTCTCTCTCAGAGCATCCCCTTATGTGTTGTATGTGGGTGCTGAAGTTCAGTCTCTTGTCTATGTATAGGTGAAGGAACTTTCCATAATTGTTATTGCTAATGTATACTTGTAATACTGGGTATACATCCGGTGTTCTTACCCTCGGTAAGCCGTGGTCGTATGGTCTGAAACCCACAAATATTTACAATGGGGGGGGGGGATAACATTTCCTCTTCAAGCACGCGCACACAAATGAACTATGTTACTTAACTGGAAGCACTCGTACAACATAATTTACACGATTTCTCAGGATAATTATACTTCTTACCAGCATATATACACTATAGTACCTAGGAGGTTCTCTTCAATGGTATCTAAGATAATTAAAAGAACCCAAGCAAACCACTGGAAATGTGCAGGACAATCATATCAATTGTGACACTAGCTCTCCACATATGGCATTTGCTTAATTTAGAAACTGTACTTGTGGTCGATCTCGAACCCACGTTGTTGATGTGACGATGTGTTATGAATTTTGTGGCTAGCTCCTCAAGATTGTAACTTGCTTACATAAATATATTGTGTTCAGTCCCTGAACCCATTATGTGATAAATTAACTAAACTAAAAACTATAGTCTGGCGACGAAACCTGAACTGCATAATGTAAATAGGGATTAACCAGAAAAAGATATAGGTGAAGAATAACACAAGGTAACTGCGTTAATTACAATATCTAGATCAAACTAACATTGATTTTCAAAGGTTGTATATTTTCCATCAATGGAGTGACTCAGCCAAGAAGCCTTCTTTAAAATATGAATATCTTTCCGCACCCAATAAGATCTAATCTCTAAATAAAAAGCAAAAAACGACTTGATTGTAACCTATCCACCGCTGCCCATTGGATGGGGGAGAAGGGGTTATGTGTAGGATAAACATATCAATTGTGACACTAGCCCTCCATATATGTCAGTTGCTTAAATTATAAACTGTACTTGTGGTCGGTCTCGAGCCCATTGTTGATGTGACAATGTGCATTGACTTTTGTAACTAGCTTATCAAGATTATAACTTCCTTGGCTATATGAATTGTGGGGCTCAGTCCCTGAGCCCATTATGTGCCTCTGTATCACTCCACTATCGCCCATAGGATGGGTATGGGGTGCATAATAAATGAACTAAACTAAGCTCTGCCTTTTTGTTAACAGATACAATTATCAGCTTTATTTGTGAATCTCAATTAATTAAACAATATATCACAGAGCCTGTAGGGTTCGGTGAGATGAGCGAAGAGACATGGGAGATTAAATGGGATTCTTGTAATGTTATGTCTATTTGTACTCACTGAATTTGTGCGCCCCTTGAGGGACTTGAAGTAGAGGGGGGGTAGAAATAGCCTAAGCTACTCTATCCCTTTGAGATGTATTTATTGCTTATCTCAATAAACATACTTGAACTTGAACTTGACATGGGAGATTTTACATAAGTACAGTACATGGTAGTTTAAGTAGCGAACGCATGTCAACGAATAACGAGTATATATACAATACAATACAATACAATTTTATTTAGGTAAGGTACATACATACAATAAATTTTTACAAGGACTGGTTGATATAACAAAAACAATATAACAAAGATATATTGGTTGATATAACAAAACAATTGTCCTATGAAGTCGATTTAACTTCCAAACATATATTTTTTTAATAAATGTTAAATGTTTTCTGGCTAGTTATGTTAGATTTTATTAAAAATACGTATTCTACTTGTTAACATTATAATTTAAATTTGTGATAATTTGTGCAGAGAAGTACGACAACTGGATATGCCAACAAACACTTTCCAAACAACGATATATCTTGGATAAGTCGCTCCACAACATTGACGCTTGGACCGTCGACTTCCTTTGATGCTACTTATTTACTTATTTCATAATGAAATTATATTAGTTTGGAGTAAATATATGTTTTCTCATGTTCTGCATTCAGCACCCACATTACAGTAAATATACCATATTACTTCATTACTTAAATAATGCTAGGAGGGTTTGAGTTGCTTTGGGTCTTTAGTGGACAGAATCTCCAATAGATGGGGCGAGAGTCGCTCCCTCTCTCTCGCCCGAGCAAGAGTCGAAACTTAATTTAAAATTGATATATCTTTGTTCTCGAACATGATATATTTCATTTGGTGAAATCATAATAATGTTCATATCTCGATCTTTCTGGAGGCATATAAGATTTTAGGCTTTATTAGCGTATCTTTGTTAATTATACAATATATCGGCAAGTGCGTAGGCGTCTGCACTCCATGCCCGACAAGCTACTGAGCGCTACTATAAAAACATATGTATCTTCACTTGAGCTATAAATATGTCTATTGTAATGTATTTAAAATGAATCTCTTATTTCTATCTTGCTTAAGACATAAAACATTTGTGTTTATTAACGAATTTACGTGAAATAAACATTGATCTGAGAGAGTTGCTCTGTCGTTCAGTCTGTACGGGGTGGGAGCTCCGTAATTTTTAAAATACATGTATCTTCATTAGAACTTTAAATCTGTCCATGGTAAAGTGTTTAAAGTGAAGCTTATATGTCTGCCTTTCTTGAGACATATAAAACATATATGTTTATTAACGAATTCACGTGAAATAAACATTGTTCTGAGAGAGAGTTGCTCGGTCGATCAATCTGTCCGGGGTTAAAGCTCGGCTATTATAAAAGTACACGTATCTTCGCTTTAAATTTAAATATGCCCATGGTAAGGTATTTAGAATGAAGCTTATATTTCTATCTTTCTTGTGACATATAAAACTCTTACGTTTATTAAGGAATCTGTGTGAAATAGGCATGGTTCTGAGATGAATGCTGCGGTTTTCGAGCTCGACGCTCGGCAATGGACGCAATACACATCCAGTGGGTGTTATTGGACCCTATACCCATTTTATTTGTGGTTGGAGCCCCATACCCATTCTATGGGTGGTTGGAGCCCCATACCCATTCTATGGGTGGTTGGAGCCCCATACCCATCCTGTGGGTTGTAGTGGACGCCATACTCATCCTGTGGGTGGTATTGGACCCCATACCCTTCCTGTGGGTGGATGTGATCCCCATACTCATCCTGTGGGTGGATGTGACCCTCATACCCATCCTGTGGGTGGTATTGGACCCCTTTCCCACCTAACAGGCGGTAGGTGACAATATACCCATCCTAGCTATAGTTGGTATAGTAGACACAATACCGTCCTGTTTGCAGTAGTTTACCCCATAGACATTCCAACGTAACATCGTTTTCTGTTAGCGTTCCTACAAAACATCCTTTAAAGATTTGTAAAGCACAAACTATGGTATATAATATTGATTGGTGAAGGACTGTTATTCTATGTAATAATTTTTAGTGCTTATTATAATTTACTAAGAACAACTAATATTTCTCAAAACAAAACTACGAGCCTTCAATAGGAAGTAGCTGATCTGTAATATTCTAAGAGCATGGACAATAGTAGGTAAATTTCACAACCCATGTGGGACCTGAGAACTACAATTTTCCTTATAATTGAGCCAATCACGAATATTCTGCTATCTATGTTGACGGACGGGTACTGTGACACGTAAATTGGTACGTGAGGAAGAGTTTGGGCCTTGGTAAAAAAAGTAACTGGGAATATATCACATATTTACTAATTCATATTCAACATATTGACTTTAAGCATTAAGTCATATATGTGCTGTCTTGTGTGAGAACGGGTTGCCTGGAGATAGATGTTGTACACGACCACACTGTAGTTATATATAGATATATGTGTGTAGACTGACTCGAGTATGTAACCGGTCAGTGTAGAGATTTACCATATAAGTGATCCAGCCTGTCGATTCTATATAATCGTTCAGACTGGATTAATGCCATAGAGTACCAGCATGTAAAATTATAATCATTAGAGGTAGTCAGGCCAGGTTGCAGGGATGTCAGTGGGTAGCCCTGAGGTCTGTGTAGTTAGAGATACTTTACCTGATGACATAATTTTCATTGATTATGTGAATGCCATTTCTATGTGCTCATTTGCATGTTTATGTACTGTGTTGTGTGGTGAGTCAGTAGAGGTGATTGCCTAATGATGTCATTAGCATGTGGGGTATGCTGACGGCATCATTATGTTGCAGGTTTGTGCAGTATTGTTATCAGTTTATACGATATTGCTGCCCTGAGAGCGGTGTTGAGGGTTTAAGGGACCTCTAGGATTATTCAGGGGAATTCACAGTACTTAATGAGAGCAGGCAGTTGATGGGTTAATTGCCTTGCTGAGGTGTGTGTGTTCACAGTAGTCCTTTGCAATGGTTGCAAGAAAAGAGGGGGCAGTAATATTGGTATACTCTTG
This sequence comes from Procambarus clarkii, assembly GCF_040958095.1. Taxonomy (NCBI): domain Eukaryota; kingdom Metazoa; phylum Arthropoda; class Malacostraca; order Decapoda; family Cambaridae; genus Procambarus; species Procambarus clarkii. The sequence continues at coordinate 33,841,446 of NC_091162.1, forward strand.
TGTGTTGCACAACCGTGTGTCATTATTGTGTGGGCACAGTAATTAACGAGTTGCAGTAGCCGCAACCGTATGTGGGCAGTGCATTTATGTTGTTGCATGCCATTGTAGTGTGACCTATGTAACCCTGGGGTTACTTTGTTTCTTTAAGTTGTGTTGAGGACTTAAGGATTCAGTGAGTTAATAATTGGGGAATTAACTGGATAAAGGGTGCACACGTATTGTGGAGTGAGTGAGGGCTGTTATGAGAGAGAACAGCGTTGAGCTTGAGTGAGATACGTCTCGGGAGCAATTAATTGTCCGTGTGACAACTAATTGACCACTCTAGCTAATTATGTAATTAGCCTTCTCATCATGAATTCACGTAGTGGGAGAGGATCTGTTAGAGTCTGTCAGTATTTGTGTTAACGTAATTTGCTCGAGACTAATTACCTTTCTGGGGTATAGCAATTAGTAACTCAGGTTAATTAGTGGAGTAATTAACATCTGAGAGCTCCGATGACTCGGTAAAGCGAGATCATGGAGCTAGCATAAATCGTTGTATTAATCATATCCTGTCTGAGGACAGTGGATTAGTGGCACATCTTGTTAATTAGGGGTAATTAACTCCTTTCCCGTGAATTCACAGTGTTTGATGAGACCTGCTTAAGCAGTGCGGAGTGAGACGTATTTATGGATGATTAATTATCGGTCCTGGTGACAGTTAATTAATTGCTCAGAATTAATTAGGGAATTAATTAGGGTAATTAACACTCACTAGTAAATTTTTGACACAGACTGTTGAGAAGCTACCAAGTTAGGGTAGGCTTAGTTAACGTAACTCAATGGGGATGTAATTAGTGGTCCGTTTGACCTTAATTGAGAATTACTCACTGAATACTTGCAAGGAGTCAGAGTGTGATGTAATATAAGTTTGAGTTATTGTTAACAAGAGAGACAAGTGTTAAAGATTAACGTAGAGTATCATCATGATGTTGTCTAGTGTGAGACAATTGTTTGTGATTACCGTAGTACTTTGTTGATGACTGCTGCGATCAGTCAATTAACGTAATTAATCACTTAAGGCAATTTCTTTTGGTTGTCGTCTGGTGACGAGAGTAGAGTAATCTAGGGATTTGTGGAGCTGTGTCCCAGAATCCTGCCTTGCCTGTCTTTGTTACTAATTACAGTGCAACTTCTTGTAGGGAGTTGCAAAGAGTGTTCACACTGGGTTGTGATAGGGGGGGTCACTGTTGGACTACCCGCCTAGTTACGTGGGTCTCTCCTGGAGGGCGGGAGGATCCCTAAGTTTGTGATTATAGTAGCTGTCATGGAAACCGAGACTCTATTGATTGCATGCTTGTGTCTTCAGTGGATATCCTTCATTTGTTCAGTTAGTTCATGTTGTCAGCCTGAAGTGTCAGCAAGATGGAGCCTGCTGTCACTTCTCGAGGGGCTGTTGAATAGCTGTGTTGCAATTGCCACTGGATGGACAATAACGTAACCATTCGCTGTGGTGTAACTTAGTCTGTGATATTTTTCTTTGATTTGCAATATTGCGTCATCAGTGGGCACACCTGTGTTCAGGTTAGTTCAGTATGCAGCCTCACAGCAAGGGTTGCTATTTAGCTGATTGTTATCGTGCCACTGGATGGACATTAACGTAACGTAAACTCGGTAATGTAGTAGTTAGTCTCTTGTTATTATTAAATTGTTATGTTATAGAAAACGGTCTTTGATGTCAACCCTTCAACCATATTATTCCACCATATTTCTGCATATTACGATTAAATGTTGATGTGATCTTTATGGGACGGCTGTTCTTGGGAATTCGAATTCCAATTCATAGCGCCACATCATATATAAATATTTGATTGTGAGAACCCGTCGGTTACCCTTTATTAGTTTTAACGTCCTGTTTAACAAGGAGGAGCCAGCGGCCTATTGTGGACAGGTTTTCACCCTTGGTGGTGGAGGCCTGGCGGTTTGCTCCCGCTTTTCCTTTTTCTATTGGACTCATGCTAAACTGCCGTGAGCAGCCTTTAAACTTGTAATCCACCTCCTAAGGGAGATAGGCGTAGAAAAAAATCTCACAACTCCCCTCCAAACAAACACCTCTAACCACTGGTTCCAACGAGTTCGCAACAGCAACAACCCCAGCCCTCGATAGATGCACCCCATCACAAGCATACATTTCATTTCTTCCATAGAAGTGTTCCCAGTTGTCTATGAAAGATATTGCATTTGATTTGCAATATCTTTCCAGCCGGCAATTGACACCAAGTGCCCTCAACATCCATTCATTACCCACTCCCTTTCTTGGAAGAATGCCACATATGATCGGGATTCCTCCCTTGCTCCTAACTAATTCAATGGCTATCCTGAATCTCTGTACTAGTTCCTCACTCCTAACTCATCCAACATCATTACCCACTGCACTAATACAAATAATGGGTTTGTTCCCATTTCCCGTCATAATATCATTCATGTTTCCAACAATATCACCAATTCCAGCTCCCGGATAGCAAACCCTTAATCTGTTCCCCCTATCTCTGGCACAAAACGTTCTGTCTAAATACCTCACCTGGGAATCTCCCACAACCAAAATTCGCTTCGGTACCTCCTTAACTTTCTGAGCAGCCTGAGGGGCCTGTGCTCCGCCGCTCCTCGCTGATTTCCGTTCCAAGTGAACTGCAGGCTCACCACAGCACTCGTCCTCCAATACGGCAAATGAATTTGCTGTCCTTAGGGCGTCTGTAGGCGGCCTTGTCAAGGTCTTCTTAAGACCCCTGTCCTTAAAGACTCTCCACGATGAGGTCTCGTCAACACTGGTCTCCTCCTTCGTTTCCTCCCAAAGTCTCAGCCGTCGTTCCTCCTCCCGCAGGGAATCCATCTCTGCACTCAGAGCTCCAACCAGACTCACCAAATCCTTCTCTAATCCTTCCATTATTGCAATAATAATGTTACTACAATCGGAGCTCCAGCTAACACAACCTCTCACTGTGACTGCACCTGACTGAGATAGTTGATCTAGATAGGGTTTTGAAATGGTCAAAGGATTGGCAGATGCAGTTTAATGCTGATAAATGTAAAGTTCTGAGGCTAGGTAATGATGATAGAGTTACAAGATACGAGCAAGATGGTGTTGAGATTGCGAAGTCGGATTGCGAAAGGGATCTGGGAGTTATGATTACTAAGAATTTAAAACAAAATAATAATAATAATAATAATAATAATAATAATATTTTTTATTTAGGCAAAGGTACATACATAAAGAGATTTTACAAAGTTTGTTGGCTTTATAGATAAGAGCTAGTACATACAATGCCTAAAGCCACTATTACGCAAAGCGTTTCGGGCAGGAAAAAACACTACTGACTAAAGCTTAAAACTAATGGGTAAAAAGAAAAAAATGCGTTGAGTACAAATAAAAATAGAGGTAAAAGAGGGGGGAACATTGTTGAAAAAACAGCACAAATACAATTACAAATTATTACAGAAAATTACATTAAAACAGCGTTGATTTGAAAAAAAAAAAAAAAAAAAAGAAACATACATGGGTTGACAATAGAGAGGTAAGGTAGGTTACAGGGAATTTATTCGGTATAGCTTCGTTTTTAACTTAAACTGGTTGAGAGAGGTACTGTCTTTAACATGGTTGGGAAGGTCATTCCACATTCTGAGCCCCTTGATTTGTAGAGCATTTCTGGTTTGATTAAGTCGTACTCTAGGAATATCAAAACTGTATTTATTTCTGGTGTGGTGCTCATGGGTTCTGTTACAACCTTCTATGAAGCTTTTGAGATCAGGATTGGCATTACAATTTAGCGTTTTGTATATGTATAGTACACATGAGAGAATGTGCAGTGACTTAATGTCTAACATATTCAGGGATTTGAATAGGGGTACCGAGTGATGTCTGGGGCCAGAATTGGATATTGTCCTAATAGCAGCTTTGTGTTGAGTAATTAGAGGACGTAAGTGATTTTGGGTAGTAGAGCCCCAAGCACAAATACCATAGTTGAGATATGGATAGATAAGGGAGTAATAGAGAGTCACCAGGGCAGGGCGTGGTACATAATATCTGATCTTAGAAAGAATGCCCACAGTTTTTGAAACTTTTTTTGATGTGTTTAGAATGTGTCCCTGGAAATTCAGCTTGTGGTCAATGAGAATGCCAAGGAATTTGCCATCTAATTTGTTACAAATTTGGGTATTGTTTATTTTGAGATTTATTTGATTAGAGGATTTATTGCCAAACAGAATATAGAAAGTTTTGTCAATGTTAAGGGTGAGTTTGTTGGCAGTTAGCCACAGATGGACTTTATTTAGCTCAGTATTTACTGTGGCATTTAGAGCAAGGGGATCAGGACTGGAGTAAATGAAGGTTGTGTCGTCAGCAAATAGGATTGGTTTGAGGTGTTGGGAGGCATTTGGAAGGTCATTAATGTAGATGAGAAAGAGGAGAGGGCCAAGTATGCTGCCCTGGGGAACACCAATGTTGATGGGTAGGGTGGGAGAAATTGTATTATTCACAGAAACACATTGGAGCCTGTCAGTAAGGTAGGATTTGAGGTATTGTAGGGAGTGTCCTCTGACACCATAATGATGTAATTTAAGAAGAAGGTTTTGGTGGTTGACAGTATCGAAAGCTTTACGCAGGTCCACAAATAACCCAACAGGGAACTCATTTTTATCAAGAGCTGTATGAATCGAGTTAAGCATACTAATAAGTGCATCGTTAGTGCTTTTTTTGGGCCTGAAGCCATATTGGCAAGGGCTAAGTATATTGAGTTTGGCTAGATATGAGTAAAGCTGCTTATAGATTAGTTTTTCAAAAATTTTTGACAAGTTTGGCAGGATTGATATAGGTCTGTAGTTGTTAACATCTGTGAGATCACCACATTTGTGGACAGGCGTTACTCTCGCTTTTTTTAGAATATCTGGAAAGGTTTGGAGTTCAAGTGACTTGTTGAAGAGCAAAGCAATAGCAGGGGCTAAGGATCTGGAGGCTTTTTTGTAGATTAAAGTTGGTATCTCCTCAAGGGCACCAGACTTGGTTTTAAGGGAAAGGATTATCTCATTGACGTCAATGGAATTAATAGGCTTTAGGTACAGAGACTGGGGATAGTTCCCTGTAAGATAGTCCTTAATGTCAGTACTGGAAGATGGAATATCATTAGCAAGGGATGAACCAATGGAAGAGAAGAACCTATTGAACTCAATAGCAGAATCAGAGGCTGAAAGCTGACCATCGTTATTAGACAGGAGAGTCGGTTTGTTATTTAAAGACTTCTTTGATCCCAATATTTGTGAAATTGTTCTCCATGTTTGTTTAATGTTGCTCTTTATTTGGGTAAATTTATCTTCGTAGTATTTAGTTTTGGCTCGTCTAATTATCTTAGATAGCAATAATGAGTAATTCTTTGAGAATTCTTTGGAGACAATCCCTAACCTATACTTTTTCTCAAGGTCATGTTTTTTATTAATAGATTTAAGTATTCCCTTTGTAAGCCAGGGATTGTTAAGCCTTTTGGTTGTGACTTGTTTTGTAAGCATAGGACAGTGGGTATTATAAAGGCTAAGAGTTTTTTGAAGAAAAGATTGAACTGCTAGGTTGATGTCCTCTAATGTCCTGATGTCCTCTGCTAGGTTGATGTCAATGCACGAATGTTCGTAATAAGGCAAATCAGACACTCGGATTTATTAATCACAACGTTAGTAACAAGACACCTGGTATGGCTCTTAAGCTATATCTTGCTCTGGTTAGGCCCCATTTAGATTATGCAGTTCAGTTTTGATCGCCGTAATATAGAATGGATATAAATTCACTTGAACGTGTCCAGTGTAGGATGACTAAGTTAATTCCCCAAATTAGAAATCTTTCATATGAAGAAAGATTAACAAAGCTTAAGTTGCATTCACTGGAAAGGTGAAGAGTTAGGGGTGACATGATAGAGGTTTACAAGTGGATGAGTGAACATAACAAAGGGGATATTAATAGGGTATTAAAAATATCAACCCAAGACAGAACACGAAACAATGGGTATAAATTAGGTAAGTTTAGATTTAGGAAAGACTTGGGTAAATACTGGTTCGGTAACAGGGTTGTTGATTTGTGGAACCAATTGCCGCGTAACATGGTGGAGGTGGGTTCCCTCGATTGTTTCAAGCATGGGTTGGACATGTATATGAGTGGGATTGGGTGGTTATAAATAGGAGCTGCCTCGTATGGGCCAATAGGCCTTCTGCAGTTGCCTTTGTTCTTATGAAGCCGACATCCACTGGATTTGTGGACCTGCCTCCACTCTCCGTTTATTATTCAGGTTTTCTTCATACTTGACAGTTACACACAGCTTCACTTCCACGCGTTTTGTTCCAGACTACACCGCCAGCAGTGACCTTAAGGTGTAGGTCGGCTCCCCAACTGTGATATTGCACATTTTATTGATTAGCCGCAACAACAGTGCGTATTCAAATTTGTTATCTTTTTATTCTAGCATTGTTGAGGCAGTTGATAGTGGTAAGGATTGCGATGTTGTATACCTTGACTTTAGCAAAGCTTTTGATACAGTGCCACATGAAAGACTGATTAAAAAAATAGAGTCTCATGGTATTGGGGGTGCTATATTAAGCTGGATTAGGGCATGGCTATACCAAAGGAAACAGAGAGTTAGTATAAATGGAATCAAGTCAGAGTGGGAAAATGTTGTAAGTGGAGTGCCTCAAGGCTCTGTCCTGGGACCTCTGTTGTTTATAATATATATAAATGATTTAGATTCAGGTTTGAGTAGCAACATTTGCAAATTTGCCGATGATACGAAAATCGGTAGGGAAATTAATTCGGAGGAGGACTCACTATCACTTCAAGTTGATCTAGATAGGGTTTTGAAATGGTCAAAGGATTGGCAGATGCAGTTTAATGCTGATAAATGTAAAGTTCTGAGGTTAGGTAATGATGATAGAGTTACAAGATACGAGCTAGATGGTGTTGTGATTGCGAAGTCGGATTGCGAAAGGGATCTGGGAGTTATGATTAGTAAGAATTTAAAACAAAAGGATCAATGCATAAATGTTCGTAATAAGGCAAATCGGACACTTGGATTTATTAATCGCAGCGTTAGTAACAAGACACCTGGTGTGGTTCTCAAGCTATATCTTGCTCTAGTTAGGCCCCATTTAGATTATGCAGTTCAGTTTTGGTCGCCATATTATAGAATGGATATAAATTCACTTGAACGTGTCCAGCGTAGGATGACTAAGTTAATTCCCCAAATTAGAAATCTTTCATATGAAGAAAGATTAACAAAGCTTAAGTTGCATTCACTGGAAAGGCGAAGAGTTAGGGGCGACATGATAGAGGTTTACAAGTGGGTGAATGGACATAACAAGGGGGATATTAATAGGGTATTAAAAGTATCAACACAGGACAGAACACGAAACAATGGGTATAAATTGGATAAGTTTAGATTTAGGAAAGACTTGGGTAAATACTGGTTCAGTAACAGGGTTGTAGATTTGTGGAACCAATTGCCGCGTAACGTGGTGGAGGTGGGGTCCCTCGATTGTTTCAAGCGCGGGTTGGACAAGTATATGAGTGGGATTGGGTGGTTATAGAATAGGAGCTGCCTCGTATGGGCCAATAGGCCTTCTGCAGTTACCTTTGTTCTTATGTTCTTATGTTCATTATACGTTTTAATTTATCATCATTTACTATTTATCATACATTACTTGGCATTTTATTGTATTTTTCTTCTTGCAAGTAGTCCTGTTCGGTTGGTTTGCGGGGGCGTTTATTTTCACACGTGTCTGAGTTTGATCCTTGCATGCTCCTTATCATGCAGGCACGCAGTGCTAGTACTCCTCATTCCGGCTACACACTCTTTCCCGCAGCTACGCTGCATTCTGAATCCTATCTTAAACCTTCGGGTACGATGGCTGGGGCGATTTTCTAGCGTCAACTAATGAACTTATTCCCGGACTTACTTCTTGCAAGTACTGGCATCCATGCGGCAACTCTTCCTAGATAATGCCTTTACTATCGCTTTGAGTTAGCTACAGCTCCTTCCATGCCGCGTGCTAATTTTCCCGCTAATTGTTATTTTATGTGCAGCTCCCCCCTTTTTTACCCCCTTTGTTGCTGGTTCTTGTATCTCTGTTCATGTCGAGAGGGTTGTCCTTTCTTCATTACTTATTGTTTACATGCAATGCACTTACTAGGCACCTACTTATTTGCAGTTGATTATTTTCTTCCTCAAGCAAGTCTAGCCCGGCTTCTCCACACTGTCCTACTTATGCCACATGCCCACCCCTGGCAACTAGCGACCTCAACATCATATCATAAACAATATCGAGAACGAAAATTCAAACCTGTCGGTATTCAACCTAGAGTTCTGCAACACCGACAAAACATCAATGAAGATTACGTTCACCACCATAGCTGCGGCCACCCAGGCCACACAAGGATTCTACTGCTTCGGCCTAAAAATACCACCCCACCAAATAAAAAAGGAACGATACCATGAGATCCAGCAGTGCTTTAAGTGCTACGAGTTCTCCCACCCGACCAACAAGTGTCAGCACCCTGTCCAGAGGTGCAGCCTGTGCGCACTGGACCATCACTACTCCATATGCAAGGCAACAGTCCATCACTGCTTGCTCTGTGATGGCAATCACCCCGCAATTTCCTACCGCTGCCCCGCAGACAGGAAATCATCAAGGCCCAGGTTGAAGCCAAAAGAAACAACTCGTCTACCTCCTCGACCAGAGCCCCAAGTGTTCAACCCACCACCTTAGCTCTCACTAGTCGACCAGAAGACTTTCCGGTCTTACCAACAGGTGCCTCCTCCCAGCAGGCGACATAGCCTTCTCATTGTGGACCCAAGGTCCTACAGACTCCTTCACAGCCCCCTGCATCACGTGCAGGCATTATCCCTGGTCTTCTTAAACTAGCGGAAAGGCTTGCAGGACCAGACAACCAGCGCTTTGTCAGTGAACTAAACGCATTATACATAGACAATGGCCTGGCCCCCATCATAGCCACTAGCGTAAATCTCACTGCCTCCTCTACCACTCCGGAGACTACCACCAGGACGACCATGCGGTCAACTTCAACACCGACGCCAGAACCGCCCATGACCCGGGCGACACAAACAGAGGTAATTCCTTCTCCAGCTCCCAACACTCCTACCATCACTATCTCAGCAGCCGCGCTAGCAGACATGCTGTCTACAAACGATAACAGCACCACCAGCGATTCTGAAATAGCTACAACCACCAATCAACGACACCTAAACCTACCTAAGGCTGCGAGGCGAAAGACAAAAACGCCCACTACGGAGGTTATGAACTCCTCAGACGAGGAAATCATAGTAGGAGCTCCACCGCCGCACCACAAATACACCTACACGGTTCAAGACTTCAGGTTCAAGAAGACAGGAGGCAAACCGGGAGTCCCCCTAATATTTGACATGGAGGCCACGTCACCAAACTCTAACGACAGCACTGCTCAGCCAAAGTCGCAGGCAAAGAAAAAACGGAAAACCTAGAGGTCTACACTAACCCCACCAGCTCCATAACTGGTATAGCCAGCCCACCAGGCTGAAAACCATCATGAAGACCCCCATCCATCGCCACATCTCTAGTATCAGCCACTGATACAGATAATGGCTCCAAAGAGCCTCCACTTACGGGCTCACCATAGCCCGTGCTACTGGAACTTGTTGTTCTGAGTAGCGAATCTTAAACAACAAACACCCTGGCAATTCACACACATGAATTTTAATGCTGAGGTCACTTACTTGAGAGAGCGAACTGCGGCCCGGACGGCAATCCTCAGGTCGCTAACCTCCCTCTCTGGAGAAGCCAATCTGCAAGTCCTTCGCACATACTATGTACAGGCAGTCAGATCAATGATCGATTATGCCGCACCTGCACTCACAAACTTATCACACCAACAGTGGAAAAAGCTTGAAGTTGCTCAAAACAATGCTATGAGAGCCGCACTGGGAGCCCCCATGTGGACCAGGCTTGAAACTCTTAGACTGGAGACGGGTTTGCCCTCTCTACAAGAAAGAATATCACAAAGGACAGCTACAATTATCAGTAAGATAATTATTTCTTCTGATCCAATCCCAGTACGGCAGGCCTTAGTGGTTGGACTAGGCTAAAACAATGGACACTCTTGGGCTGCAAGAGCAGGAAAAGTCCTAAACAGACTACATTTAAAAAGCATGATTCTTGATAGAGAGGGTGATCATCCACACCCAAATTTCACTCCTTCCGCACCATGGGAAGAGCCTAGTTTCAAAATAGCAATAGAAAGTCTCCCAATGAAAAAGGCTGCCTATGATCCGACAATCCTAAGGCGCATAATAGAAAAGCAAATGTATAGCATAGCAGGAGCCACCCACATCTTCACAGACGGATCGGTGGACACAGAATATGAGAGTGCTGGCGCTGCTCTTTGCACGGCCAGCATACAGGCATATTGGAGACTGGGAGGACTAGTATCATCAACCCAAACTGAGCTGTTTGCCATACAACAGGCATTCGCATATGTGATTGCACAAAACACTCAAAATGCAATCATACACACAGACTCAAAAGCTGCACTTCAAATACTAGGACAAAAACAGTGGAAAGATAACGTAGAAATAATTACCACCATTTTGTATCTTGGAGCAGTCGCTAAAGGCAAAGGACTCAACATAACCCTAAAATGGATCCCATCCCATGTTGGAATCCCATTAAATGAGAAAGCTGATGAAATTGCTAAATTGGCAACTCGTCATCCAGTGATACATAAAACAATTCAACCCAGCCTAGAGAACATAAAAAACATCATCACCAAAAAACTCTCACATCTCAACAAAGCCGACCTGCACCAGAGAATAGCTGAAGGTTCGCCATCTGCAACATGGTATCTTCAGCCAACCAAATTAGAAAGGTTAAATATCTCAAAAGGAATCCACAGGGAAATAGCTTGTTAACCTAGTTAGGTTATATATTACGTCTAGGTTACAAATGCAACTGGGAGATTGGTGAACCCCGACAGAGAGAGTGCATCTTCTGCCAAACTGTCACAGAAAAGCCATTACTTCACTATCTTCTGGAATGTGAAGTAACCAACGACCTTAGAAGAGCTTAAGAGTTCCTGAATCTTGCAGTGGCCACCCTGAAGCCATCAACACAGCCACTCTCCTGGTCAACAAAGGTGTCCAGCAGCTGGACACCCTCATAAAGACTGTGAAGCAGTATCCTCTCCCGCGATAACAGCTTGATGATTATATGCAACCTCAGAATACTGAAAAGAATTACTGAAAAAAATTGTACCATTTACGGGCTATTCATGCCCGTGCCACCTCTTGGGTGGCTTAATCTTTATCAATCAATCAATCCCTGGCAACTCTTACTGCCGTAATATTTCCAGAACGACTACAGACCACCGGGGAACAACTCATGGACGGCGAACATTGGATCGCGTCCGAGGAACACTCTCGACGGAACGCACGGATGCCCATCCGTGAGGAGGCACGCAGGACCTACTCACCCGCCCTGGGGCCAGCCTTGCTGGGCTAGCCTCTGCGAGGGCGGCATGCAGGGACGTCGACGCCCACGAGGACGACCCGGCGTGGCGGTGCACCACACGTGGTAGTATGCCCACTTCACATGGACAACATGACGCCCACCTTGCCTACCCATGCAACAGGTGGTGCTCCATTGGTCACTTCCCGGATGCCGCTTACCTAGCAGCATTTACCAGCCACGTATGCCCCTGTACCTTTTTTCAGTTCAGGAAATCCTGATTGTTTTTTTTAACGGCAGAGGTAACGAGTGTACGGGCACGGATGTGGACGCAGACAAGGAAAAACTCCATGATGCCCCGCGACGCAGAACACGCGGCGATGCTCTTCCTGGTGGCCCGGCCCCCTAAGTCATCGCCACTCCACGCTGACTCTCCTCTCGCGGCCAGCGGGCACTCCTCTCGCGGCCAACCGGCCTGCTGGCCTTGCGGAGTGGGGGTGCAGCGCCGGCCCATAAGTGTTCTGCTGTCCGCAGCTACCTACTCTGACTTGTAGGAGACGCTTGGACAGGGGCATTATTAAATGTTACGTGACTAGGCTTTATATATGCTACTCTAAATACCCCGATTCTCCATGACAAATATGTTACGCATTTGCCTTACTTGTTGTTGTTAAAGATTCGCTACCTGGAACAAAAAGTTCCAAGTAACACGGGCTATGGTGAGCCCGTAGTGCCTTACTTTTACTCATAGATAATAAGTATTCGGTGTTCTGCAGGTCTCGATTTATTTAGTTCCCGGCTATAAGCATACTGCATTAATGTTATTACGGGGTTTCACTTAAGTTGATGTAGAGTACTCAAAGTTATACATGTCTATGTTATGCAGTTGTAAAATATACAAGTTATAGCCGCTTCATTAACATGTTCTGCAGAAAATATTTACTTGTTCTACTAATAAATAAGTAGGCCCCCATGCTGTTGGTGTCTTTTTCCTCCTGATCAGAAATAACAATTATGTTATATATTATCGTGTGTGTATATGTGTAAATTGTGTCTTTTGTACTAGGCTGATTCCTTACTCCTTGATTTCTCCTTGGCTCAAGTAAAATCATCTATTCCCCTAGACAACATAAAAAGATCACCACCACCATCCCAATTCCTGAAAGATTTCGCAACATGTGACTCACCATAGATGTAAAGTGCCTTGTATAGTGACTGTTGTGAGCCTCTTGTTGAATCACTTGTGACAAAAACAGATTATTGATATGTATATGTGTTAATGATTGTATATATATATTTACATGTGTATGTAACATTAACAATTGTATAACTACCTCCAAAAGATTGTCACTTGATTAACTAAATGAACAATGGGGTTCAGTTCCTGAATGCATTATGTGCCTCAGGAACCCTTCCCGTCATCAACCACGGGATGGGTATGGGGTGCATAATAAAGAAAGAAAATTAAAAATATATAAGTAATTTAGCTAAACTGAAAACCACAATATTAAGTTCAAGTAAGTCTATTGAGGTAACGAAATACATCTCAAAACGATAGAGTAACTTAGGCTATTTCTATCTTCGTCTATATAAGGTCCCTCAAGTTGTTGCTGTTTTAGATACAGTTATTATGAACAAAAATGCACCATACCCCGTGCAAGTAGCACGGGGTATGGTGAGCCCATAGTGAACTTACCTGGGACAGGGAGAGGGGCTGTAACTGGTCCCTGAAGGGGCACACAAACACATACATTAGTAATCATATTTTACATTTCACTTGCCAATAATAATCACATAGCACACTCTTATTGATTATGCTGCCCCTGTCATTTCTTGTTTTGACAAAGGCAGACGAAACAAATTGGAGAAGGTACAAAATGAAGCCATGAGAATATTCCCAAGATCATTCTTATGGCCCAAGAAATACTATTACTGAGATAATGATGATATGATTGAACTTACAGAGTACTGGGGATAGAATTTCAGAGATAAATGAAGCTTCGGCGATTATATAGAAGCGAGGGAGCTAATGAATTAATCCTCTCACTTCAGAAGTGGGAAGAAATATCGCAGACTGAACTCCAAGCTGTATTAGAAGGATTACAGGAATTAATCAAATGTGGTAAAAATGAATGTTTCTTTTCAGACAGTAGAGGAGCGTTAGTCTTCCAATAGCAGACGATCAGTACACCAGAATTTTGTGAGCGAGTGTAGAGAGAGAGAACGTTAAGACATTAGACAAAAATGGGTATAAAGTGAGTTTTTTTTTTTTTTTTTTTTTTTTTTTTGAGATATATACAAGAGTTGTTACATTCATGTACAGCCACTAGTACGCGTAGCGTTTCGGGCAGGTCCCTGGAATACGATCCCCTGCCGCGAAGAATCGTTTTTTCATCCAAGTACACATTTTACTGTTGCGTTAAACATTGGCTACAGTTAAGGAATTGCGCCCAGTAAATCCTCCCCGGCCAGGATACGAACAAATGACATAGCGCTCGCGGAACGCCAGGCGAGTGTCTTACCACTACACCACGGAGACTGTTAAAGGTAAGGTTCATGTGGATCCCTTCACATGTGGGAATACTGTTGAATGAGGCAGTTGATGAAATAGCGAAGAGAGCCTCGGAAAAAATACTTGTCGATGTTGTACGTCAGAAAACTGTGAAACAAGTAAAGACAAGAATCAAGATGATCCAAGAGGATGAAGAAAAAGTTAAGAAACTGGTAACGGTGGACAGTAGTAACACACTTAAGAATTATGCAGTAATAAATACAAATTCGTCCTTCACCTATGGGAGAGGAAAGTTTACTTGGAAGGATTCAATTTACATGAGATTTATACAAATATATATGGCAATACGGTGTTGATGTCAGTGAAAATGATATGGAGTGTAAATTATGTAGTTTTGTACACACCCACACCTTAGATCACTGTGTAGTATTGTGCACGCCCACACCTTAGATCACTGTGTAATATTGTGCACGCCCACACCTTAGATCACTGTGTAATATTGTGCACGCCCACACCTTAGATCACTGTGTAGTATTGTGCACGCCCACACCTTAGATCACTGTGTAGTATTGTGCACGCCCACACCTTAGATCACTGTGTAGTTTTGTGCACGCCCACACCTTAGATCACTGTGTAGTATTGTGCACGCCCACACCTTAGATCACTGTGTAGTATTGTGCACGCCCACACCTTAGATCACTGTGTAGTATTGTGCACGCCCACACCTTAGATCACTGTGTAGTATTGTGCACGCCCACACTTTAGATCACTGTGTATTAGTGTGTAGTATGGTGCACGCCCACACCTTAGATCACTGTGTAGTATTGTGCACGCCCACACCTTAGATCACTGTGTAGTATTGTGCACGCCCACACCTTAGATCACTGTGTATTAGTGTGTAGTATGGTGCACGCCCACACCTTAGATCACTGTGTATTAGTGTGTAGTATGGTGCACGCCCACACCTTAGATCACTGTGTATTAGTGTGTAGTATGGTGCACGCCCACACCTTAGATCACTGTGTATTAGTGTGTAGTATTGTGCACGCCCACACCTTAGATCACTGTGTATTAGTGTGTAGTATTGTGCACACCCACACCTTAGATCACTGTGTAGTATTGTGCACGCCCACACCTTAGATCACTGTGTATTAGTGTGTAGTATGGTGCACGTAGAGGTACATAATAATTTACACGTGGAAAATATTAGAGGGGCTGGTCCCAAACCTGCACACAGAAATAACATCACATGAGACCAGAAGACATGGCAGGATGTGCAGAATACCCCCGTTGAAAAACAGAGGTGCAACAGGTACTCTGAGAGAGAACTCTATCAACATCAGAGGTCCGAGACTGTTCAACACGCTTCCACTACACATAAGGGGCATAACTGGCCGACCCCTCACAGAGTTCAAGAGAGAACTGGATAAGCACCTCCAAAGGATACCTGATCAACCAGGCTGTGACTCGTACGTCAGGCTGCGAGCAGCCGCGTCCAACAGCCTGGTTGATCAGTCCGGCAACCAGGAGGCCTGGTCGACGACCGGGCCGCGGGGACGCTAAGCCCCGGAAGCACCTCAAGGTAACCTCAAGGTAACGCCCACACCTTAGATCACTGTGTATTAGTGTGTAGTATGGTGCACGCCCACACCTTAGATCACTGTGTATTAGTGTGTAGTATGGTGCACGCCCATACCTTAGATCACTGTGTAGTATTGTGCACGCCCACACCTTAGATCACTGTGTAGTATTGTGCACGCCCACACCTTAGATCACTGTGTATTAGTGTGTAGTATGGTGCACGCCCACACCTTAGATCACTGTGTAGTATTGTGCACGCCCACACCTTAGATCACTGTGTAGTATTGTGCACGCCCACACCTTAGATCACTGTGTAGTATTGTGCACGCCCACACCTTAGATCACTGTGTATTAGTGTGTAGTATGGTGCACGCCCACACCTTAGATCACTGTGTAGTATTGTGCACGCCCACACCTTAGATCACTGTGTAATATTGTGCGCGCCCACACCTTAGATCACTGTGTAATATTGTGCACGCCCACACCTTAGATCACTGTGTAGTATTGTGCACGCCCACACCTTAGATCACTGTGTAGTATTGTGCACGCCCACACCTTAGATCACTGTGTAGTATTGTGCACGCCCACACCTTAGATCACTGTGTAGTATTGTGCACGCCCACACCTTAGATCACTGTGTATTATTGTGCACGCCCACACCTTAGATCACTGTGTAGTATTGTGCACGCCCACACCTTAGATCACTGTGTAGCATTGTGCACGCCCACACCTTAGATCACTGTGTAGTATTGTGCACGCCCACACCTTAGATCACTGTGTAGTATTGTGCACGCCCACACCTTAGATCACTGTGTAGTATTGTGCACGCCCACACTTTAGATCACTGTGTATTAGTGTGTAGTATGGTGCACGCCCACACCTTAGATCACTGTGTATTAGAGTGTAGTATGGTGCACGCCCACACCTTAGATCACTGTGTATTAGAGTGTAGTATGGTGCACGCCCACACCTTAGATCACTGTGTATTAGAGTGTAGTATGGTGCACGTCCACACCTTAGATCACTGTGTATTAGAGTGTAGTATGGTGCACGTCCACACCTTAGATCACTGTGTATTAGAGTGTAGTATGGTGCACGCCCACACCTTAGATCACTGTGTATTAGAGTGTAGTATGGTGCACGCCCACACCTTAGATCACTGTGTATTAGAGTGTAGTATGGTGCACGTCCACACCTTAGATCACTGTGTAGTATTGTGCACGCCCACACTTTAGATCACTGTGTATTAGTGTGTAGTATGGTGCACGCCCACACTTTAGATCACTGTGTATTAGAGTGTAGTATGGTGCACGCCCACACCTTAGATCACTGTGTATTAGAGTGTAGTATGGTGCACGCGCACACCTTAGATCACTGTGTATTAGAGTGTAGTATGGTGCACGCCCACACCTTAGATCACTGTGTATTAGAGTGTAGTATTGTGCACGCCCACACCTTAGATCACTGTGTATTAGAGTGTAGTATGGTGCACGTCCACACCTTAGATCACTGTGTATTAGTGTGTAGTATTGTGCACGCCCACACCTTAGATCACTGTGTATTAGAGTGTAGTATGGTGCACGTCCACACCTTAGATCACTGTGTATTAGTGTGTAGTATTGTGCACGCCCACACCTTAGATCACTGTGTATTAGAGTGTAGTATTGTGCACGTCCACACCTTAGATCACTGTGTATTAGAGTGTAGTATGGTGCACGCCCACACCTTAGATCACTGTGTATTAGAGTGTAGTATGGTGCACGTCCACACCTTAGATCACTGTGTATTAGAGTGTAGTATGGTGCACGTCCACACCTTAGATCACTGTGTATTAGAGTATAGTATGGTGCACGCCCACACCTTAGATCACTGTGTATTAGAGTGTAGTATAGTGCACGTCCACACCTTAGATCACTGTGTAGTATTGTGCACGCCCACACCTTAGATCACTGTGTATTAGAGTGTAGTATTGTGCACGCCCACACCTTAGATCACTGTGTATTAGTGTGTAGTATTGTGCACGCCCACACCTTAGATCACTGTGTATTAGAGTGTAGTATTGTGCACGTCCACACCTTAGATCACTGTGTATTAGAGTGTAGTATTGTGCACGCCCACACCTTAGATCACTGTGTATTAGTGTGTAGTATGGTGCACGCCCACACCTTAGATCACTGTGTATTAGAGTGTAGTATGGTGCACGCCCACACCTTAGATCACTGTGTATTAGAGTGTAGTATGGTGCACGCCCACACCTTAGATCACTGTGTATTAGAGTGTAGTATGGTGCACGCCCACACCTTAGATCACTGTGTAGTATTGTGCACGCCCACACCTTAGATCACTGTGTATTAGTGTGTAGTATGGTGCACGCCCACACCTTAGATCACTGTGTATTAGTGTGTAGTATGGTGCACGCCCACACCTTAGATCACTGTGTAGTATTGTGCACGCCCACACCTTAGATCACTGTGTAGTATTGTGCACGCCCACACCTTAGATCACTGTGTATTAGTGTGTAGTATGGTGCACGCCCACACCTTAGATCACTGTGTAGTATTGTGCACGCCCACACCTTAGATCACTGTGTAGTATTGTGCACGCCCACACCTTAGATCACTGTGTAGTATTGTGCACGCCCACACCTTAGATCACTGTGTAGTATTGTGCACGCCCACACCTTAGATCACTGTGTATTAGTGTGTAGTATGGTGCACGCCCACACCTTAGATCACTGTGTAGTATTGTGCACGCCCACACCTTAGATCACTGTGTAATATTGTGCGCGCCCACACCTTAGATCACTGTGTAATATTGTGCACGCCCACACCTTAGATCACTGTGTAGTATTGTGCACGCCCACACCTTAGATCACTGTGTAGTATTGTGCACGCCCACACCTTAGATCACTGTGTAGTATTGTGCACGCCCACACCTTAGATCACTGTGTAGTATTGTGCACGCCCACACCTTAGATCACTGTGTATTATTGTGCACGCCCACACCTTAGATCACTGTGTAGTATTGTGCACGCCCACACCTTAGATCACTGTGTAGCATTGTGCACGCCCACACCTTAGATCACTGTGTAGTATTGTGCACGCCCACACCTTAGATCACTGTGTAGTATTGTGCACGCCCACACTTTAGATCACTGTGTATTAGTGTGTAGTATGGTGCACGCCCACACCTTAGATCACTGTGTATTAGAGTGTAGTATGGTGCACGCCCACACCTTAGATCACTGTGTATTAGAGTGTAGTATGGTGCACGTCCACACCTTAGATCACTGTGTATTAGAGTGTAGTATGGTGCACGCCCACACCTTAGATCACTGTGTATTAGAGTGTAGTATGGTGCACGCCCACACCTTAGATCACTGTGTATTAGAGTGTAGTATGGTGCACGTCCACACCTTAGATCACTGTGTATTAGAGTGTAGTATGGTGCACGTCCACACCTTAGATCACTGTGTATTAGAGTGTAGTATGGTGCACGCCCACACCTTAGATCACTGTGTATTAGTGTGTAGTATGGTGCACGTCCACACCTTAGATCACTGTGTATTAGAGTGTAGTATGGTGCACGCCCACACCTTAGATCACTGTGTATTAGAGTGTAGTATGGTGCACGCCCACACCTTAGATCACTGTTTATTAGAGTGTAGTATGGTGCACGTCCACACCTTAGATCACTGTGTAGTATTGTGCACGCCCACACTTTAGATCACTGTGTATTAGTGTGTAGTATGGTGCACGCCCACACCTTAGATCACTGTGTATTAGAGTGTAGTATGGTGCACGCCCACACCTTAGATCACTGTGTATTAGAGTGTAGTATGGTGCACGTCCACACCTTAGATCACTGTGTAGTATTGTGCACGCCCACACCTTAGATCACTGTGTATTAGAGTGTAGTATGGTGCACGCCCACACCTTAGATCACTGTGTATTAGAGTGTAGTATGGTGCACGTCCACACCTTAGATCACTGTGTATTAGAGTGTAGTATTGTGCACGCCCACACCTTAGATCACTGTGTATTAGAGTGTAGTATGGTGCACGCCCACACCTTAGATCACTGTGTATTAGAGTGTAGTATTGTGCACGCCCACACCTTAGATCACTGTGTTTTAGAGTGTAGTATGGTGCACGCCCACACCTTAGATTACTGTGTATTAGAGTGTAGTATGGTGCACGCCCACACCTTAGATCACTGTGTATTAGAGTGTAGTATGGTGCACGCCCACACCTTAGATCACTGTGTATTAGAGTGTAGTATGGTGCACGTCCACACCTTAGATCACTGTGTATTAGTGTGTAGTATTGTGCACGCCCACACCTTAGATCACTGTGTATTAGAGTGTAGTATGGTGCACGTCCACACCTTAGATCACTGTGTATTAGTGTGTAGTATTGTGCACGCCCACACCTTAGATCACTGTGTATTAGAGTGTAGTATGGTGCACGCCCACACCTTAGATCACTGTGTATTAGAGTGTAGTATGGTGCACGCCCACACCTTAGATCACTGTGTATTAGAGTGTAGTATGGTGCACGCCCACACCTTAGATCGCTGTGTATTAGAGTGTAGTATTGTGCACGTCCACACCTTAGATCACTGTGTATTAGTGTGTAGTATTGTGCACGTCCACACCTTAGATCACTGTGTATTAGAGTGTAGTATGGTGCACGTCCACACCTTAGATCACTGTGTATTAGAGTGTAGTATTGTGCACGTCCACACCTTAGATCACTGTGTATTAGTGTGTAGTATTGTGCACGTCCACACCTTAGATCACTGTGTATTAGAGTGTAGTATGGTGCACGTCCACACCTTAGATCACTGTGTATTAGAGTGTAGTATTGTGCACGTCCACACCTTAGATCACTGTGTATTAGAGTGTAGTATTGTGCACGTCCACACCTTAGATCACTGTGTATTAGTGTGTAGTATTGTGCACGTCCACACCTTAGATCACTGTGTATTAGAGTGTAGTATTGTGCACGCCCACACCTTAGATCACTGTGTATTAGAGTGTAGTATTGTGCACGCCCACACCTTAGATCACTGTGTATTAGAGTGTAGTATTGTGCACGTCCACACCTTAGATCACTGTGTATTAGTGTGTAGTATTGTGCACGTCCACACCTTAGATCACTGTGTATTAGTGTGTAGTATTGTGCACGTCCACACCTTAGATCACTGTGTATTAGTGTGTAGTATTGTGCACGTCCACACCTTAGATCACTGTGTATTAGTGTGTAGTATTGTGCACGTCCACACCTTAGATCACTGTGTATTAGTGTGTAGTATTGTGCACGTCCACACCTTAGATCACTGTGTATTAGTGTGTAGTATTGTGCACACCCACACCTTAGATCACTGTGTATTAGTGTGTAGTATTGTGCACGCCCACACCTTAGATCACTGTGTATTAGTGTGTAGTATTGTGCACGTCCACACCTTAGATCACTATGTATTAGAGTGTAGTATTGTACACGCCCACACCTTAGATCACTGTGTATTAGAGTGTAGTATTGTGCACGTCCACACCTTAGATCACTGTGTATTAGTGTGTAGTATTGTGCACGCCCACACCTTAGATCACTGTGTATTAGAGTGTAGTATTGTGCACGTCCACACCTTAGATCACTGTGTATTAGTGTGTAGTATTGTGCACGTCCACACCTTAGATCACTGTGTATTAGAGTGTAGTATGGTGCACGTCCACACCTTAGATCACTGTGTATTAGAGTGTAGTATTGTACACGTCCACACCTTAGATCACTATGTATTAGAGTGTAGTATTGTGCACGTCCACACCTTAGATCACTGTGTATTAGAGTGTAGTATTGTACACGTCCACACCTTAGATCACTGTGTATTAGAGTGTAGTATTGTGCACGTCCACACCTTAGATCACTGTGTATTAGAGTGTAGTATTGTGCACGTCCACACCTTAGATCACTGTGTATTAGAGTGTAGTATTGTGCACGTCCACACCTTAGATCACTGTGTATTAGAGTGTAGTATTGTGCACGTCCACACCTTAGATCACTGTGTATTAGAGTGTAGTATTGTGCACGCCCACACCTTAGATCACTGTGTATTAGAGTGTAGTATTGTGCACGTCCACACCTTAGATCACTGTGTATTAGAGTGTAGTATTGTACACGTCCACACCTTAGATCACTATGTATTAGAGAGTCAACTTGTTGTTGTTGTTTAAGATTCGCTACTCAGAACAATAAGTTCCAGTAGCACGGGCTATGGTGAGCCCGTAACGGAGTCAACTTATTGATAACTATATAAATACGGAAATAATTAGTGTCACATCAAATTGAATGTGTGATAATAATATGATAGACAGAATACTTAGGAACTACAAGCATTTTGTCTCAAAAGTGTAACACTTATGTGCTGTGTTTACTATATTAACCTGCAATGTTAGATGTGATGCTTGTACTGTGATTTGTGGATTTGTACTCACTGGATTTGTGCGCCCCTTGAGGGACTTGAAGTAGCGGAGGGTAGAAATAGCCTAAGATGTATTTTGTTGTCTCAAATAACGTACTTGAACTAACCTCATCAACCATCGGGGGATCAACTTTTCAACGACGAATTGTAGAGATTTCATATAATTTTATGTAATGTACCTCACCTATAAGGTGAGGTACATTACAACTGTGGCATATAAGAGAGCTTATATGCCACAGTTGCAGCACAAGTAGTCTTACGGGCTATTCATGCCCGTGCCACCTCTTGAGTTGCTTAATCTTTATCAGTCATCGCAAGTAGTCAGTATTGATCACTCTGAGCTACGAGACGCTCCGATACATCCTGAGTGAAGGGATTTACTTCAAAGAAGTGTCCACCGTCTGATTGTTTCCCGTCTGCGGTCACCTGTACCCCAACGGTACCCAGGTAAGCTATAAGATGATTTGATTGTACATGAGGGGACCATTATACATTTGTCTTCAACCCGACGATACCCAACGGCACCCAGGTAAGCCATAAGATAGGTTGATCTGCACATGGTGACATGTGGGTCCTTCTTAACAGCTCTCTATATCTGTGGGCTATGTAGATGGATTTTGTTACTGTGGGCCCTCCTTAACTGCTTCTCGTGTTCGCGTACTCTGTCCTCCTATTGGTTATGCTGGACAGGTTAGGGTTGGTTTGTTATAGTTTGCCACTCTCAAGGTTAGGTAAGGGTTAGTCTATTCATATGCAGGTTTCAGTCCAGGGTTAGGCTACCTCTCTTAAGGTCCCCCTTACGAGGTGGTCCTTCAGTGACTTGCCTCGTTTCCATGCTATCATAGATGCAGCTGGTGCAAAGCTGCTCCAGGATGGGTGTTCCCAGTAGTTGTCCTTGAGCCACTCCCATACCCCTGCCATTTTGTTCTTGAGTGGACCTGCAAGTCCTGGGAAGAAAAGGGTCGTCAGGATCCATCTCTTCTCGTCCGTTGTGGTACTGTCGATAGGAGTATCTCCTCCCTTGTTTTGGTGCTGAGATTCTCTCGTGCTGACTACATTATCTCCTGATAATGTCTCCCAATAACCGCTTGTCTCCGGATAGTCGCGGTCCCTAAACATCTGCCATAAGTCCTTCAGCTGGGGCTGCAAAGTCTCTTCCTTGCTATTAATTCTCTTTAGGTGAAGACCTAGAGAATAGGGTAAGGATTTCTTTAGGGCTAGTGGGTGGTTCGAGTCGAACCTCAGGTATGAGTGGAGGTTCATTGGTTTATAGAATGCTCTTGTGTGGAAAGCTCGGAAAGAGGTTTATTTCCGAGCTTCTCTCCAGAGTGAATTTCAGATTACCGTATTGACCCATGTGAAGAAGGCTTGTAGGTGATCTCCACCCGTCATCACTCCCAAAATATCGTCAATGTATCTGAAATACACTAACGGGTTGTCTATGTGATGTGATAGACCATATGATGTGATAGACCAGTTTATGTGATCATTCTATCGATTTCATTGGGGCGAAATGTATTGTTAAAAGTAAGGGTTTCGCTGAACGAAATGTGATTGAGTCCGCACTGATTCAGATCAGATCAGTCCGCTCTGATCGGATCTGAATATTTTAAAACGTTTCCAAAATATTCGTTATAAATTGCTTTGTCTGTGAGTGGCCAGAAGTGTCGAGTGCACTTTCTCCAGGGCCAGATATAAGGAGCTGTAGTCCAAATTAACATCAAACTTTGCATGATGAGGATGCACAATTCTTCTGGGCATTCCAAGAGTGAAGTTATCTGACTCAGTGTGAAGGCTACACTGATCTTCTTCATCTTTTTGATAAAGAAAATTCATCCTTTCAAAATCATTTAGGACTGGTTTGAGAAATTTGAAATGCGGGTTATAGGCAGGATCAGAGTACATTGACAATTATTGCCTTGCAACATATCACAAGAGGACGAAGCGATACGGCTGTGATTTGTACACATTATATTATATAAGCATAAATAATCATCATTGAATTTCCTAACATTGGTAGCCTAAATTAGCTGAACTTTCTTTTAAATTGGCCAAAAAAGTAGCAAGTTGCTTAATTAAACATTTGGGAGCGTTGGGCTCTCAAAAGTAGCCCAATTCAATACTTAAAGCACAATCTGGCAATGCTGTTAAGGTGGTAAAAGATAGCTTAATAGTTGGGTGCTCGTCGTCGGTGCCGAGGGTCGAATACCCCAGGTTTGGGTTTTCGTCACCGATGTTGGCAATGATCTCCCTTCATGTCCGTTCCGCAAGCCAGCGGCTGGTCCTCCTGATAGAAACTGTTCTTTCGACGAAGTACTGACGGGGAAGTGGGAAGGAGGTGGTGCCCTTGGCAGTGTGCAATATAATTCCTGGAATTTTTCAAGGACCTCCTCGCACAATATCCACCCTTTCCTGACCAACGTCGATGGGTGTAATGGCGACTCCGTCCTTGAGGATCTTCAAAAGATCGCTTTTGGTGTAAGCCTTACCGTCGAGGGGAGGTAGTTCTAACTTTGAGACGTTTGTGGCGCATTGTAGCCACCCCCTCAACGGGTCGCAGTAGCGATGGACGGTGCTTTACCCGGCAATGCGCATTACATAAGGAGGCCCTCCGTCTACTCCCGAGTATGCTCAGGAAAACAGTGGGGTTGACCTCCGATGGTAATGCGCCTTGCCTAAAGTAGAGTGGTTTTACCGCCAGATGTGTAACACCGCTTGTTCTAAGGCAGAAAACATCCATGTTTAAGGTTATGGCTGGGTTGTTGATTGAGCCACACGCTGGAAAATTGCTCCCTCATTGGTTAGGTTGTAGAGTGGTTACTGTATTGTTGGTAGGGCAGGAAACGCTTCTGGTTGAATATTGAAGGATGGACCACGTCGAGAGGTGGTCGTAGATTGTCGAGCTTCAGTAACACACACAGAGATCACACTAACGTCATGCATCAAATGAACAAATCCACAAGGGCCGTGACGAGGATTCGAACCTGCGTCCAGGAGCATCCCAGACACTGCCTTAATCGACTGAGCTACGACATGTTAAAAGGGTTGAAACCGAAGTTCTACTGAACTTACTGGATCCCGCAGCCTCTCCGAGGCACAAACCAGGCTTTTACACAACCCCCCCCCCCTACACCCGAGCTATGTCAACAGGCCGTTCTCCCTCTTCGTCCTTACATCATCACAGATGATGTAAGATGTAACAGAACTGTCATTGAACTGACAGTTCTTGAAATCTGAACCTACGCTCTCAGGATATTACACAGTCCACCAAGTGTTCCTTAACACTTCCTCACGTAACTTGTCCACCTCCACACTCTGGGTATTACACAGTTCACCATGTAACATTACACGCGTCTCCAAGATGAATTAATCAAACAATAATTTCTCTAATTTCTCAATACAATGCTAACTAGAACGTCCTCTCGTGATGATTCTTGTGACTTTCTGAGACGAGTATCGGCTGTTTTATTAATTTTTATTTACATTACAATTATAATTGACATTACATTACATTATAATTGACAGCCTCTAGTCCCACTGCTCGGCCACCAAGGACGACCACAGACACTACTGAAGCCTGTTGTTGAGAACAGCCAACGCCTCGTCCAGCTCCAGGATTTATGCTGCTTCTTTCTATATGATGGTAAGAATAAATTTTTACGAGATGATCCCTATACGATGACGACCTTCCTGTATATGGCTGTTCTTATGTGCACTAAATGAAGTACATTTCTTCTGTTCAAATGTCTGTACTTTACATATAACCTATTGCATATAGATTAACGCAGATATATATGATTATCTTTTGCTGCAATTATCTCCACAGAACTTCCACAAGCCAGAGGAGTGTTCCGCCTGTTATAGGAACTATGGGGAAGCTGTGAGACGGCCTCGCAGCCTCCCTTGTGGGCACACAATGTGCTCAGAATGTATTGACAATACTATTGAGGACGACAAGCTCACCTGCCCCACCTGCCGTGTGCAACACAGTGCAACATCTGCAACTGTGTTCCCAATAAACTTTTGTGTCGAGAACTTGGTTGGGAAGCTTAACGAGACCAACATGGAGTTGCAGTCCATGTTGCATGAGAAGACCAGCATGAAGAACCTCATTACAAGTTGTGAGGAGGCGCTGAACAAGCTAGGAGGGTACAGGGGTCGACTGAGGGACTGGAAGACTGAACACCTACAGCTACAGGACCGGCTGGTGGGCCTCAACACTGCTACAGTGAGTCTCCTCGACCAAGAGGATTGCAGTGTGATGAAGTATGTGAATAAAGGAGAGGAAGTAAATAAACAACTGGAGATAATGTTACTAAATAAAGTCATCAACGCTCATGACGTGAGCATCGCGACAGGCAAGGCCAAACACTGGCTCCAGGAATGCGAGCAGCTCTTCCCTGACCCAAACACTGTCTACACTTCAATGAGGGTAAGCTATTAGATATTACGTAAATGTTAACAAACTATATCTATGAATTCTGCCTGTACCCGGTACCCATGTTTTATAATTTGATCTCATACAATACTGATCCTTATTCTGAAATCCTGGCCACATAGACAAGTTGCATTGATGTACTCTATTAGCATCAACGGCATCCGCCAATTTTTGCAGGGCCTTCACAAGTGCTTCAGGTGATGTGTTTCCGTTGTGACAGCCAAGGAGCTGCAGCAACATTTAAAACTTTGATCAATGTTAAGGGTTAGTTTGTTATTAGTCCGTTCAGTTGATGAGTTAGTTCAGTATCAGAATACGTCAAATCACCTACAACAAGTGTCATCCTGACTAACTGCACCTGAGTTGGTCGTGTCTTGCTCAACATGCAGCTAGCAGTGTTCATATACACATACTTTAGATGTAGTTGCTGGCATGAATATGGATCCCAGATGAGGATATCAGTTTAATACACGGAAGAAGGGTTCAGATACAACAATTCATATTAACGTAACTATTAATTAGTGCATAATTATATATTCTTGCGAGTTTCTCTATGTCCACCGATCCGTCTGTGAAAATGTGGGTGGCTACTGCTACTGCCATGCTTCTCATTTGCTTTTCTATGATGCGCCACTGAGCCATAGGACTGTTGGATCATAGGCAGCTTTTTCATCGGAAGATCTTCTATTACTGTTCTGAAGGTAGGATCCTCCCACGGCGGGGAACAAGTGTAGTTTGGGTGTGGATGATCACCTCCTCTATCATGAATCACGTTTTTTTAATTGTAGTCTGTTTAGGACTTCCGATCTGGCAGCCCAAGAATTTCCGTTGTTTTGGCCAAGTCCAACCACCAAGGCCTGCCGTACTGGGATTGGATCAGGGGAACAATTATCTTACTTATAATCGTAGCTGTTCTTTGGTATATTCTTTCTTGTAGAGGGCAAACCCGTTTCCAGTCTTAGAGTTTCAAGCCTGGTCCACATAGAGGCTCCCAGAGTAGCTCTCATAGCATTGTTTTGGGCTACTTCAAGCTTTTTCCACTGTCGTTGTGAGAGGCTTGTGAGTGCAGGTGCGGCATAGTTGATCACTGAGCTGACTCCCTGTATATATTATGTGCGAAGGACTTGCAGACTGGCTCCTGCAGGAAGGGAAGTTAGCGACCTGAGGAATGCCGTTTGGGCCGCAGTTCTCTCTCTCTCTCTCTCTCTCTCTCTCTCTCTCTCTCTCTCTCTCTCTCTCTCTCTCTCTCTCTCTCTCTCTCTCTCTCTCTCTCTCTCTCTCTCTCTCTCTCTCGCTCTTTCTCTCTCTCTCGCTCTCTCGCTCTCTCTCGCTCTCTCTCGCTCTCTCTCGCTCTCTCGCTCTCTCTCGCTCTCTCTCTCTCTCTCGCTCTCTCTCTCTCTCTCTCTCTCGCTCTCTCTCTCTCTCTCGCTCTCTCTCTCTCTCTCTCTCTCTCGCTCTCTCTCTCTCTCTCTCTCTCTCTCGCTCTCTCTCGCTCTCTCTCGCTCTCTCTCTCTCTCTCTCTCTCTCTCTCTCTCTCTCTCTCTCTCTCTCTCTCTCTCTCTCTCTCTCTCTCTCTCTCTCTCTCTCTCTCTCTCTCTCTCTCTCTCTCTCTCTCTCTCTCTCTCTCTCTCTCTCTCTCTCTCTCTCTCTCTATTCACTCGCTTCACTATTTTTACGGGCATGACGCTTGTCTTTGTGGGGTTGAGTTTTAAAGTCAAGGCGCGCAGTATACATGATAATGACAAAGTCGTCCGCATAGTTTAGCAGCCTGCAGTGTTGTGGGAAATTCAGCCTCACTATTCTTTTCATTAAACAGTTGAAGAGAAGGGGGCTGAGAATGTCTCCTTGTGGTGTACCATTTTCATGAATTTTTTATTCAGAGACTGTGCCGTGAAGTTTCACTCTTGCTTCTCTGTTTATAAGACAGTGTTTGGTCCAGGATAGCAGGTTGCCTTTGACCACTTGTCAAAGAGGTCAAAGTCTCTTTGACATCTTGTCAAGAGGTACCTATGTCTTGACCTGTTGCCTCATATCAATGAGGCAACAGCTAGCTGGGGCGCTAGCCAGTTCAAAGGATTTCTGGAGGTCTAGGAATATCAGCGTTCCTGGTCTTTCATTCTGGTGGGCTAACAGAATCGTAATACATTCCACTGTGCCAACCCCTCTTTTATAGGCATACATATCCTGGTGCAGTTTAAACATTTTCAACTCAAGTCTGTTGAGTGCCATTCTGTCAGCCGTCTTGGCTGCACAGCTTTGGAGAGAGATGGGCCTGGGATTAGCTGGATCTTTGGATTTTGGGATCGGCACTACGTCTGCCGTATTCCAAGCGGTAGGTCTAGTTTGAAAATTACAGGCTAAATATATTAACCTAAGGTATGAGCGGCTCCTTCTTGGCCAAGGTGAAGCGCCGGGCGAGTGCTTTACCACTACGTCATGGGGGACTGCTTCGTCGTAACCAATGTCTGCTCTAATGCTAGTCCTTCCTTCGTCGCGGGACTTGTTCGTCTTTTGTCGGTCGTTTTCCTGTTCTCTTGGTGACCAACGCCAGAGGCAGGTGTTATCGTCCGCCTGGGAGATCAGCCTCCACCATTAATGTTTGTGTTGGTTGGTACAGGTGCAGGACATTATCAACGCGGCCCTGGAGATGATAATCACAGAGGCAGGTGTCACAGCTGTCTCCGTGCACCCGGGAGACTCCACCACCACACAGGAAGCTTGCAGTATTGCTGGAGGAGACCATCTGGAGCAGTTAACTGTAAGCTAATTAATTTTTTTCGAGTTCGTCTTGCCCTGTAATATTAACTGTATGCTCTTTTTTACAGGTTCAGTTGAGATAGAGATTTAAATGAATTATTGCGAACATTTGAACACTTTCAAATGTTTATGCATAATCTACATGGTAAATGCTCAAACGTTTCCCAATAGATCAACATCATAACATGAACAGAAAAAAAATACAAAATTTCATGAGTTTCTTCTTTAAAATGTCACCAATTTTTATTTTATTTATTATGTATAAAATCGAAAGTTCGCAATAATTACACTGTAACAGCGTCACAGCTGTTACAGTTGAGGGGCACTGGTGGCTGAGAGGACAGCACGCTGGACACGTAATCCTGTGGACCAGAGTTCGATTCCCGGCTCCGGCGAAAAACAAAGTGGGCAGAATTTCTTTCACCCTGATGCCCCTGTTATCTAGCAGTAAATAGGTACCTGGAAGTTAGATAGCTGCTACGGGCTGCTTCCTGTGTGTGTGGGGGGGGGGGAACCTAGTAGTTAATAACAGTTGATTGATTGACAGTTGAGAGGCGGGCCGAAAGAGCAGACCTTAATCCCTGCAAGCACAACTAGGTGAACATAGCTATCTCCATGCACCCGGGAGACTCCACCATCATACAGGAAGCTGGCAGAATTAACGCGGTGCCGAGGGCCGCAGACATTTATTTATATATACAAGAGTTCTTACTTTCTTGTTCTTGAATGAACAGTAAATTCCGCTGCTTGATCCAGCTGCACGAGAAAGCTGGTGTTCAGAGTTTACCTGTTTACCTGAGAGCTACTAACACTAGTATGTGGCCTAGACCAGTTTCTTATGTGGTTATAATATAACCAATATACTAATATACCAGCCCCACAATGCTAATGTGCGGCGGCCCCAGAGGGAGGGACACCTGGACTAACCTTATTGCTAGCCTGGCTAGTTGATTTATTCCTGATCGGTGTGCTATCTGCCTTAGTGGCCTTACCGGACTTGGATCTGTTATTCATGGTAGCAGGATAAATGTAGGCAGGTACAATAGTGAAGACTCGTTGATGTGGCAGCAGAGAACGTCGGGTGCAGCTTCCTCCAGGGAACAACACTAGTGAGGTCGAAATGAGATTTCGAAGATTGGTATGGAAGACTGTTTCAATCACATTTGGGCCACTGAGTGCTTAGCTGTCTTCTGGGAAAACTGCATCATTTGAGGATTGCAGAGAGCTTAGAGACAGCAAAAAAAAAAATAAAAGTGAAGGGACGGCGAAGCCGACAGGTGCAGTCGAGGCCCTCGAGGCTAAATATATATTATATATAAATATAAATATATATTATATATTTATATTAATAATGACATAAGTGGCAAGAGGCCTATGGAGGGCAAGTACCAGGAGTCAAGCAGGGCAGGATCTGTCAAGTCCTTGTGGTGGATGGGCAGTGGCCAGTTCATCATCACTACGAGGGACCTCCCAGCGGGCCACCGGTGGTCAGGTGTCTTCGGGGAGGTGGTGAGCGGTCTGGACGTGGTGAGGGCAGCAGTCAACCATGCTGACATTACGGAGGTGATTGTGGTCCACTGTGGTCCACCACAGTGGACCACTAAATATAAATTATATAAATTATATAATTGCTTAATATATATTATATATTTATATTAATAATATATATATTAATATATTATAATATTTATATATTAAAACCTGCCAGATATGAAATCAATTCGAACTACTATATTTATTGTCGAGAGGTTTACTTCCATGAACAGGGTTTTCAACTTTAACACTGAGTTAAAAAGTTAGTTTCTGAGCGATTCTCGCCATTTATAAATATTATGTACAAGGTTCTTAGTTCGAAGGTTTCCTCAAATGTGTTTAGTCATAAACCCATAACTTTGGGATTTATACATTTTTGGGGGATTTATACATTTTATACATAATAAATAAAATAAAAATTGGTGACATTTTAAAGAAGAAACTCATGAAATTTTGTATTTTTTTCTGTTCATGTTATGATGTTAATCTATTGGGAAACGTTTGAGCATTTACCATGTAGATTATGCACAAAACATTTGAAAGTGTTTGAGGAAGATTGATAGATTGTGCGCCCGGCCCCTTATGGATAACAGGAAAAGTATGACACTCTAGAGATGTGTTGAATAGCAGAGCTGTGGGTAGTGCAAGGGGGGGGGTCCAATTTGTTGGGAGATAGGTACAGGGACCCTGGATGATGCCAGAGAAGTATTAACCTGCATTTGTTTGCTATGCTAGGATCTCATTTTCTATTTTTTTTTTTTTTTTTTTTTTTTTTTTTTTTTTTTTTTTTTTTTGAGATATATACAAGAGTTGTTACATTCATGTACAGCCACTAGTACGCGTAGCGTTTCGGGCAAGTCCCTGGAATACGATCCCCTGCCGCGAAGAATCGTTTTTTCATCCAAGTACACATTTTACTGTTGCGTTAAACAGAGGCTACAGTTAAGGAACTGCGCCCAGTAAATCCTCCCCGGTCAGGATACGAACCCATGACATAGCGCTCGCGGAACGCCAGGCGAGTGTCTTACCACTACACCACGGAGACTGTTAAACCTTATCCACCACCTTATGACCGGATAAGGTCACCACGGTGACCTTATCCATCAGCTATTGCTGATGGATAAGGAGAAACTAATAAATTTAGTTGCCGCCTCAGCGATTGATAACTTGCCACAATTTCCAGCTAGAAATATTGTTTTTTTTATCAAGTTCTTTGATCCTAATACCTGCGAAATAGTGTTCCATGGTTTTCATATTACCTCTTATTTTATTCAATTTATTTTCATAGTAGGTGCCCTTGACTTTTTTATTATCTTAGAAAGCAGTGAGGAGTACTTTTTAGACAATTTTTTGGGAATGTTTGTTCTAATATTTATGTTATTTTATTAATTGATTTAAGTATCCCTTGGTGAGCCAAGGGTTGTTAGTCCTTATGATTATGACTTGTTTAGTTAGCATGGAACAGTGAGTATTATAGAGACTTAAAGTTTTGTGAAGAAATATTTACACCCATGTCGAAGTTGACATATTACTGAGTTCAGTCTTCCAGTTGATGTTACCAGCAGCGGCAACAAGGTTACTTAAGGAAGCTTCATTGTGAAGCCTAAGCTAATCTTCATTGTTTCTAGTGGTGGTTTGTTAATGCTGGTTCGCAGAAATCTAGGGTAGTTGTCAGTTGAACTATCAGTGAGTATTCCAGAGGTTATGTTTGTCTGAATGTGATCAAGGGTGGAGGCAGTTGTTTTAGTAATTGTGGCGGGTTTAGTTATCATGGGGCTGACACTATCCACAGGTTGAGGACCTCCGCCTGATGAGTCAGCCCATCAAGAGACTAATTGGGGCTGGCTGGCCATTGGCTGTCAAGAGGCTGGTGGAGACTGGCAGAGTGTTTGCTGTCCAACAAGACCAAGATGGCTGCCGCTTCGCCAGAATAACTTTGCAGGTCGGACAGGTGTACCTTCACTCACTCCTGCATCAGCCCACGCCCGCCCAAACCCACACCATCCAGGTTACTTTATTATTCATGTCAGTCATATAAATTGTCATCCACACTTCTGTGGAAATAACCAACTGAGTGAATAGAGCTTTAGCCTCACACACGTGGGGACGTGGTTCGAGTCTCCTAGAGCCCGGGTGATTTAAATTCATACCAGTCTTATGAACAATTAGTATAGTGTAGTGTAGTATCATATCAGTCTTATTGAAGATATACTAAATTAATATTAATAACTAACCCAATAACATTATACAAAGCTACAAGTATTTGTTCTGCAGGTGAGGGAGATTATGGACGCCCTGGACCCCTCCTGCACCCTGGCGTTCCTTGACCTCGGGTGGGCGGGGTCAACGAGAGGGAGGGTCACCATTCGGCTGACCCTAAACACTCCGCTGGCCAAACAGTTTGTGCTGTTGTGTACGGGCAAATGGGGCCCCACCTACCACAATACGAAGCTCCTCCAGGTGAGGGACTGGGGCCAGCCAGGGGAATGTGTTGTGGGTGGAGACTACGATAGAAATGACGGTGGAGGAGGAGCCGCCCTGTTCTCTGACCTGGAGGGCAAGTACCAGGAGTCAAGCAAGGCAGGATCTGTCAAGTCTTTGTGGTGGATGGGCAGTGGCCAGTTCATCATCACTACGAGGGACCTCCCAGCGGGCCACCGGTGGTCAGGTGTCTTCGGGGAGGTGGTGAGCGGCCTGGACGTGGTGAGGGCAGCAGTCAACCATGCTGACATTACGGAGGTGATTGTGGTGGACTGTGGTGTTGTGCTGCCACTTTAGTTCACTGTACCACCACCCATCACTACTGTGGTGTTGTACTGCCACTCTAGTTCACAGTACCACCACCCATCACTACTGTGGTTTTGTGCTGCCACTCTAGTTCACTGTACCACCACCCATCACTACTGTGGTGTTGTACTGCCACTCTAGTTCACTGTACCACCACCCATCACTACTGTGGTGTTGTGCTGCCACTCTAGTTCACAGTACCACCACCCATCACTACTGTGGTGTTGTGCTGCCACTCTAGTTCACTGTACCACCACCCATCACTACTGTGGTGTTGTGCTGCCACTCTAGTTCACAGTACCACCACCCATCACTACTGTGGTGTTGTGCTGCCACTCTAGTTCACTGTACCACCACCCATCACTACTGTGGTTTTGTGCTGCCACTCTAGTTCACTGTACCACCACCCATCACTACTGTGGTGTTGTGCTGCCACTCTAGTTCACTGTACCACCACCCATCACTACTGTGGTGTTGTGCTGCCACTCTAGTTCACTGTACCACCACCCATCACTACTGTGGTGTTGTGCTGCCACTCTAGTTCACTGTACCACCACCCATCACTACTGTGGTGTTGTACTGCCACTCTAGTTCACAGTACCACCACCCATCACTACTGTGGTGTTGTGCTGCCACTCTAGTTCACTGTACCACCACCCATCACTACTGTGGTTTTGTGCTGCCACTCTAGTTCACTGTACCACCACCCATCACTACTGTGGTGTTGTGCTGCCACTCTAGTTCACTGTACCACCACCCATCACTACTGTGGTGTTGTGCTGCCACTCTAGTTCACTGTACCACCACCCATCACTACTGTGGTGTTGTACTGCCACTCTAGTTCACTGTACCACCACCCATCATCATTACTTGTCACCATCACTTTCACTCGTTTCACCATCATTCGTGCACATATGTGAGTTACCATACATGTCCAGATTGTTTACTGATAATTACCATACGTGTCCAGATTGTTTACTGATAATTACCATACATGTCCAGATTGTTTACTGATAATTACCATACGTGCCCAGATTGTTTACTGATAATTACCATACGTGCCCAGATTGTTTACTGATAATTACCATACGTGCCCAGATTGTTTACTGATAATTACCATACGTGCCCAGATTGTTTACTGATAATTACCATACGTGCCCAGATTGTTTACTGATAATTACCATACGTGCCCAGATTGTTTACTGATAATTACCATACGTGTCCAGATTGTTTACTGATACAATCTTGGACATGATACCATCCTCACCAGGAGCAGTGCCCCTGGTAAGGGCAGCATCCAATTTCATAATCAGGATTTGGCCATCACATTCATCATGTTGTTTAACATAAAAATGCATGGGAGCATTTCTGTCTTTTGATTTTCCTAATACATAAATAAAATAAAATAAAATAAAATAAAATGTTTATTTAGGTAAGGTACATACATACAATAAATTTTTACAAAGATTGGTTGACTTATAGGTAGAGCTAGTACATACAATGCCTAAAGCCACTATTACGCAAAGCGTTTCGGGCATATGGTTCAACTTCATATTTATTTATTTATTTATTTATTTATTTATTTATTTATTTATTTATTTATTTATTTATTTATTTATATATATACAAGAAGGTACATTGGGTTTGTGAGAATACATTGGATAGTACAGTATTTACACTCTTGTAAAGCCACTAGTACGCGCAGCGTTTCGGGCAGGTCCTTAATCTAGCAGATAATTTTAAGTAGGTAATTTCTATCAGAATTGATAAATGATAAAGATACATTACAAGAGAAAAATGAGATGAGAGAGATAAGTAAGTATATTAAAGCACATTGTTATATTAAAGCTCTGATTGATTACATTGACAGCTTGAATAGTAATTTAAACAAGATTAATAGACACCATACAGCAGATTGACAGCACATATAAGACAGCAATGATCACAATGGTAAAGATGTTCAGATTGG
Source organism: Procambarus clarkii (assembly GCF_040958095.1). Taxonomy (NCBI): domain Eukaryota; kingdom Metazoa; phylum Arthropoda; class Malacostraca; order Decapoda; family Cambaridae; genus Procambarus; species Procambarus clarkii. The sequence continues at coordinate 33,877,004 of NC_091162.1, forward strand.
GTACATAAAGATTGGGAGACTGGGTAGCAAAAGATACAGATAAACAAGATTTATAAACACAATACAACAGATTGGCAGCACATATAAGAAGACAGCAATGATCACAATGGTAAAGATGTTCAAATTGGGAACATAAAGGTTGGGAGATTGGGTAGCAATAGATACAGTGCAATTTTAAGGCAAAAAGTGAAAAACTATGAAGATGAAATTAGGTACTTTTTAGTATTGATTTTGAATGATGTAAAAGTTGGAGCTTTTCAATTCAGTAGGGAGTGAGTTCCATAAACTGGGTCCCTTTATTTGCATAGAATGTTTACACAGATTAAGTTTAACTCTGGGGATATCAAAGAGATATTTATTTCTGGTGTGGTGATAATGGGTCCTATTACATCTGTCCAGGAAGAGTTTCAGACAAGGATTTGCATTTAAGAACAGGGTTTTGTAAATGTAGTTGACACAAGATAATTTATGGAGTGAGATTATGTTTAGCATGTTTAGGGAGTTAAACAAGGGGGCTGTGTGTTGTCTGAAAGCAGAATTTGATATTATTCTGATAGCAGATTTTTGCTGGGTGATGATGGACTTGAGGTGGTTTGCAGTGGTTGAACCCCATGCACAGATACCATAGTTGAGATAGGGATAGATTAGTGCATAATATAGAGAGATGAGAGCAGAGTTAGGTACATAATATCTGATTTTGGAGAGTAATAATAACTGTTTTAGAGACTTTCTTAGTTATGTGTTGTATGTGGGTACTGAAGTTGAGTCTCTTGTCTAGGAATATGCCAAGAAACTTTCCATCATTTTTATTGCTAATGTTTACATTGTCTATCTGAAGCTGAATTGCATTTGTAGATTTGCTTCCAAATAGGATGTAGTAGGTCTTTTTTATGTTAAGTGTTAGTTTGTTGGTTGACATCCATAAGTGGACTTTTTTTAGTTCATTATTAACAACATCATTTAGTGTATGTGGGTTGGGGTTGGAAGTACATATAAAAGTACTACACACACACACTTTCAAGTGTACGCCAGACCTATAAAACTCAGAAGTGCATTACTACTCCTCTCAAGTGCGTCCTAGAAGACTGTAACGCTCACTCGCCAACACACGAGAATGTAAGATCTATTTGCAGAATAGATCAAAAAGAATAATATTGTCATCTTTATTATTGTCTTTTTTTCTTTTTACTCCCATGTTCCATAGTACACTGGCTTTGCCTGTGTCCTCTAGTATTAACTTCATTATCCAGTGTTCCTGAGTGTATCTCTATTTAAACTACCTCAGTTTGTTTTAGTGTAACTTTAGTATTCAACTATAGTGTACTTATAATAGTATAGTAAGCAAGCTTTTCATTTTATAGATTTCATAATTGCTTTTTTACTTTTTTGGTCATCTATTGTTATTAATTATTCTAGTTAATTTTTTACATTCCTAGTTCCCATTAAGTTTTTTTTTCTTTTTACTTAAAATTACCATTAAGTTTATTTTACTTTAGAATTTTTAATCTACTTTTTTCTTTGTTTTCTATTTTGTAATTTGCCATTCTTGCCTTGTTTTCCTGCAAACAGCCTTTTTATGCAGACAAGTATAGACCCAGAACTAAACCTCTTATCCACTATCTATGACAATCATCACTTCAAGTATCAAAATTGCAGATATTTTACAGCACATGATGTAAACAATGTATTAACAGATAATCATAATATCTCTGTAATCAACTTGAACGTTAGATCAATAGATAAACACTTCGATGATGTTAGTGCCTTGATTGAAACTATTGACAACAAATTCTCTTTTATTATACTTACTGAAACGTGGTTGAAAGAGGATAATACTCAACTCTTTAACATGCCTAACTACTCGGCAATTCACAACTGTCGTCAAATGCAGAGAGGTGGTGGTACTGCTCTTCACTACCACCAAGAACTAACATGCTTAAAAATAATTAGAACTAGAGACTGCTGTGGAGAGTACATCTTCGCCAGTTTCAGAGTCAAGGGTGCCGAGTCTGTCCTGTCTGTGGGTGCAGTTTATAGAATTCCTAACACTGATGTGTCTGAATTCAACTCAAACCTTAGAAATCTAATACTAGATAACAGACTGAACAAAAACCATCTAATTATCGCAGGGGACTTTAATATTGACCTCTGCGAGCCTGAACACCCTACTGCTGTTAGCTTCCTCAACTGTATGAATTCCTGCTTCCTCATACCCTTAATCACTAGACCAACTAGAATCACTGATAGTACTGCTACGACTCTAGATCACATCTGGACCAACATAACCTCTCCGCTTACTTCAGGTATAATCACCGATAGCACTACAGACCATTACCCCACATTTCTCTTAACTAACATTAGCAAACCACCTCTAGAGACAAGGGAGTTATGCTTTAGGCTGCACAATGAAACAAATTTACCCAAATAAAGAGCAACATTAAAAAAAACTTGGAGCACAATTTCACAAATATTGGGATCAAAGAAGATTTTAAATAACAAACCGACTCTCCTGTCTAATAACGATGGTCAGCTTTCAGCCTCTGATTCTGCTATTGAGTTCAATAGGTTCTTCTCTTCCATTGGGTCATCCCTTGCAAATGATACTCCATCTTCCTGTACTGATGTTAAGGACTATCTTACAGGTAACTATCCACAGTCTCTGTACCTAAAGCCTACTAGTTCCACTGATGTCAATGAGATAATCCTTTCCCTTAAAACCAAGTCTAGTGCCCTCGAGGAGATACCAACTTTAATTTACAAAAAAGCCTCCAGATCTTTAGCCCCTGCTATTGCATTGCTCTTCAACAAGTCACTTGAACTCCAAACCTTTCCAGACATTCTAAAAAAAGCAAGAGTAACCCCTGTCCACAAATGTGGTGATCTCACTGATGTTAACAACTACAGACCTATATCAATCCTGCCTAACTTGTCAAAAATATTCGAAAAACTAATCTACAAGCAGCTTTACTCTTTTCTAGCCAAACACAATATACTTAGCTCTTGTCAATATGGCTTCAGACCCAAAAAAAGCACTAACGATGCACTTATTAGTATGATTAACTTAATTCACGCAGCTCTTGATAAAAAGGAGTTTCCTGTTGGGTTATTTGTGAACCTGCGTAAGGCTTTTGACACTGTCAACCACCAAAACCTTCTTCTTAAATTACATCATTATGGAGTCAGAGGACACTCCCTGCAATACCTCAAATCTTATCTTACTGACAGGCTCCAGTATGTTTCTGTGAATAATACAATTTCTCCCACCCTACCCATCAACATTGGTGTTCCCCAGGGCAGCATACTTGGCCCTCTCCTCTTTCTCATCTACATTAATGACCTTCCAAATGCCTCCCAACACCTCAAACCAATTCTATTTGCTGACGACACAACCTTCATTTACTCCAGTCCTGATCCCCTTGCTCTAAATGCCACAGTAAATACTGAGCTTAATAAAGTCCATCTGTGGCTAACTGCCAACAAACTCACCCTTAACATTGACAAAACTTTATATATTCTGTTTGGCAATAAATCCTCTAATCAAATAAATCTCAAAATAAACAATACCCAAATATGTAACAAATTAGATGGCAAATTCCTTGGCATTCTCATTGACCACAAGCTGAATTTCCAGGGACACATTCTAAACATATCAAAAAAAGTTTCAAAAACTGTGGGCATTCTTTCTAAGATCACATATTATGTACCACGCCCTGCCCTGGTGACTCTCTATTACTCCCTTATCTATCCATATCTCAACTATGGTATTTGTGCTTGGGGCTCTACTACCAAAAATCACTTACGTCCTCTAATTACTCAACACAAAGCTGCTATTAGGACAATATCCAATTCTGGCCCCAGACATCACTCGGTACCCCTACTCAAATCTCTGAATATGTTAGACATTAAGTCACTGCACATTCTCTCATGTGTATTATACATATATAAAACGCTAAACTATAATGCCAATCTTGATCTCAAAAGCTTCATAGAAGGTTGTAACAGAATCCATGAGCACAACACCAGAAATAAATACAGTTTTGATATTCCTAGAGTACGACTTAATCAAACCAGAAATGCTCTACAAATCAAGGGGCCCAGAATGTGGAATGACCTTCCCAACCATGTTAAAGACTGTACCTCTCTCAACCAGTTTAAGTTAAAAACGAAGCTATACCTAATAAATTCCCTGTAACTCACCTTACCCCTCTGCTGTCAACCCATGTATGTTTTTTGTTTTTTTTTGTTTTTCAAATCAACGCTGTTTGAATGTAATTTTTTGTAATAATTTGTAATTGTATTTGTGCTGCTTTTTCAACAATGTTCCCCCCTCTTTTACCTCTATTTTTATTTGTACTCAACACATCTTATTCTTTTTACCCATTAGTTTTAAGCTTTAGTCATTAATGTTTTTCCTGCCCGAAACGCTTTGCGTAATAGTGGCTTTAGGCATTGTATGTACTAGCTCTATCTATAGAGCCAACAAACTTTGTAAAATCTCTTTATGTATGTACCTTACCTAAATAAAATTATTATTATTATTATTATTATTATTATTATTATTATAGTGGCTTTAGGCATTGTATGTACTAGCTCTACCTATAAGTCAACCAATCTTTGTAAAAATTTATTGTATGTATGTACCTTACCTAAATAAACATTTTATTATTTTTTTTTAAGCAGAAGATTTTCTAGAATTAATTGACAATTGCTTTCTTACGCAACACATTAAGAAACCAACGCGGGAAAATAATATTTTGGATTTAGTGTTAACTAACAGCGAAACAGAAATTAACGACATCGAAATAGGGAGTGAGCTAGGGAACAGTGATCACAAAGAAATCAGATTTAGCATAGAATGAAATAGACCTTTAGGAGAAAATTCTGTTAGTGCCAGATTTTCGAAAAGCTGATTTTAATAGCCTAAGAAATTTTTGGGGTCAAATAGATTGGAAAGTCTTGGGTATGGGGTGTGGGCCGGTCTTGGAGCGAGACATGAACCCAGCGACAGGTGACGTAAAAGGGGATTCCGATTTGGATTTAATATATAACTTATTTAAGAATATTCTAAACAAAGCACAGGAACGTAGTATACAATACAAATTGAATAGATCGAATACTAATGACCCAAAGTGGATAACAAATAATTTAAAGAACCTTATAGGTAAAAAGAGAGCTTGGTACAAAAGGATTAAGAATGGGGAAGTAAGGTTAGAACAGGAATTCATACAACTGGTTAGAAATGTTAAAAAAGAGATTAGGAGAGCAAAAAGAAACTATGAAGTTCGCATAGCAGAGCAAGCAAAGTCAAATCCTAAAGAGTTTTTTCAGTTATATCGAACTAAGACTAGGGAAAGGATAGGTTCATTAAAACCTGAGACAGGTCAAATAACGGATAATGACAAGGAGATGAGTAGTATTTTTAACAAATATTGTATATCTGTATTTACTAAAGAAGAACTTAACAATATGCCTTCAGCCGAACAAGCCTATGTGGGTGGGGATGAGGACAGGTTTACTAGTTTAGCAGTTACCAGGGAGGATGTAATTAAACAGTTAGTAAAACTAAAACAGAACAAATCCCCAGGGCCGGATGAAGTGTTTGCCTGGGTGCTTAACGAATGCAAAGAGGAGCTTTCCGAGCCACTGTCTACCATATTTAATAAATCAATAGAGTCAGGCAGAGTGCCAGAGTCATGGAAGGTAGCTAATGTGGTACCAATTTTTAAGAAAGAAGATAGATCACTTGCGTCAAACTATCGGCCAATTAGCCTATCGTCTATTGTGGGAAAGTTACTTGAATCAATAATTGCAAATACAATTCGTCTCCATCTTGAAAAACATAAATTAATTAATGAGTCGCAACATGGTTTTACAAATGGCCGTTATTATTTATCTCCCTATTCCCCCCTATCTCTGGCCGTTCAGCCAGAGATAGGGGGAACAGATTAAAGGTTTGCTATCCGGGAGCTGGAATTGGTCATATTGTTGGAAACATGAATGATATTATGACAGGAAATGGGAACAAACCCATTATTTGTATTAGTGCAGGGGGTAATGATGTTGGGCGAGTTAGGAGTGAGGAACTAATACAGAGATTTAGGACAGCCATTGAATTAGTTAGGAGAAAGGGAGGAATCCCGATCATATGTGGCATTCTTCCAAGAAAGGGAGTGGGAAATGAATGGATGTCGAGGGCAATTGGTGTTAATTGCCAGCTGGAAAGATATTGCAAATCAAATGCAATATCTTTCATAGACAACTGGGAACACTTCTATGGAAGAAATTAAATGTATGCTCGTGATGGGGTGCATCTATCGAGGGCTGGGGTTGTTGCTGTTGCGAACTCGTTGGAAGAAGTGGTTAGAGGTGTTTGTTTGGGTTTAAACTGTTAGTAGATAGAGGTATGGGAATTGATTTGGAGGAAGGAGGTAAAAAAAGTATGTGTTTGTGGGAGAAAGGAATTGGCAAAATGATCAGGGAATGTGAAGGGCCTCAAAATAACAATTCACTTAGGGTATATTACACTAACAGTAGAAGTCTAAGAAATAAAATTAACGAATTAAATGCTATTGTCTGCACAGAAAAAATAGATATTATTGCACTTACCGAAACGTGGATGAATGTAGAAAATAGAGAACTATTAGCTGAATATCAAATAAATGGATTTAAACTATTTCACACAGATAGATATATTAGACGAGGAGGTGGAGTAGCCATATATGTTAGGGACAATTTGAAATGTAGTCTCAAAGAGGGAATCAAAATTGAGCCACACACAGAAACTATTTGGATGGAATTAAACGAAAAAGCTAATAATATTATAATAGGAGTTATATATAGGCCACCAAATTTAGACAGAATGGAAGCAAAGCATCTATGGGATGAAATATCTAGAGCATCTAGATCTAACAGTATTTATGTCATGGGTGACTTTAATTTTAGTGGAATAAACTAGTTGAACAAAACAGGGAATAGTGAAGCAGAAGATTTTCTAGAATTAATTGACGATTGCTTTCTTACGCAACACATTAAGGAACCAACGCGGGAAAATAATATTTTAGATTTAGTGTTAACTAACAGGGAAACACAAATTAATGACATCGAAATAGGGAGTGAGCTAGGGAACAGTGATCATAAAGTAATCAGATTTAGCATAGAATGGAATAGATCTGAAGGAGAAAATTCTGATAAAGTGTCTGATTGTAGTAACATTATTATTGCAATAATGGAAGGATTAGGTGAATCTAGTTGGAACTCTGAGAGCAGAGATGGATTCCCTACATGAGGAGATACGACAGCTGAAACTTCAGGAAGAAACGACGGAGGAGACCAATATTAACAAGACCTCGTCGTCGAAAGTCGTTAAGGACAGGGGTCTTAAGAAGACCTTGACAAGGCCGCCTACAGACGCCCTAAGGACAGCAAATTCATTTGCTGTGTTGGAGGACGAGTGCTGTGGTGAGCCTGCCGTTCACTCGGAACGGAAATCAGCAAAGAGCGGCGGTGCGCAGGCCCCTCAGGCTGCTCAGAAAGTTAAGGAGGTGCAGAAGCGAATTTTGGTTGTGGGAGATTCCCAGGTGAGGTATTTAGACAGAACGTTTTGTGCCAGAGATAGGGGGAACAGATTAAGGGTTTGCTATCCGGGAGCTGGAATTGGTGATATTGTTGGAAACATGAATGATATTATGACGGGAAATGGGAACAAACCCATTATTTGTATTAGTGCAGGGGGTAATGATGTTGGGCGAGTTAGGAGTGAGGAACTAATACAGAGATTCAGGACAGCCATTGAATTAGGAGAAAGGGAGGAATCCCGATCATATGTGGCATTCTTCCAAAAAAGGGAGTGGGAAATGAATGGATGTCGAGGGCACTTGGTGTCAATTGCCGGCTGGAAAGATATTGCAAATCAAATGCAATATCTTTCATAGACAACTGGGAACTCTTCTATGGAAGAAATGAAATGTATGCTCGTGATGGGGTGCATCTATCGAGGGCTGGGGTTGTTGCTGTTGCGAACTCGTTGGAACCAGTGGTTAGAGGTGTTTGTTTGGGTTTAAACTGTTAGTAGATAGTGGTATTAGAATTGATTTGGAGGAAGAAGGTAACAAAAATATGTGTTCGTGGGAGAAAGGAATTGGCAAAATGATCAGGGAAAGAGAAGGGCCTCAAAATAACAATTCACTTAGGGTATATTACACTTACAGTAGAAGTCTAAGATATAAAATTAACGAATTAAATGCTCTTGTCTGCACAGAAAAAATAGATATTATTGCACTTACCGAAACGTGGATGAATGTAGAAAATAGAGAACTATTAGCTGAATATCAAATAAATGGATTTAAACTATTTCACACAGATAGATATATTAGACGAGGAGGGGGAGTAGCCATATATGTTAGGGACAATTTGAAATGTAGTCTCAAAGAGGGAATCAAAACTGAGCCACACACAGAAACTATTTGGATAGAATTAAACGAACAAGCAAATAATATTATAATAGGAGTTATATATAGGCCACCAAATATAGACAGAATGGAAGCAAAGCATCTATTGAATGAAATATCTAGAGCATCTAGATCTAACAGTATTTATGTCATGGGTGACTTTAAATTTAGTGGAATAAACTGGTTGAACAAAACAGGGAATAGTGAAGCCTTGAGAAGAAGTATAGGTTAGGAATTGTCTCCAAAGAATTCTCAAAGAATTACTCATTATTGCTATCTAAGATAATTAGACGAGCCAAAACTAAATACTACGAAGATAAATTTAAAATACAGTCTCCGTGGTGTAGTGGTAAGACACTCGCCTGGCTTTCCGCGAGCGCTATGTCATGGGTTCGTATCCTGGCCGGGAAGGATTTACTGGGCGCAATTCCTTAACTGTAGCCTCTGTTTAACGCAACAGTAAAATGTGTACTTGGATGAAAAACGATTCTTCGCGGCAGGGGATCGTATTCCAGGGACCTGCCCGAAACGCTACGCGTACTAGTGGCTGTACAAGAATGTAACAACTCTTGTATATATCTCAAAAAAAAAAAAAAAAAAAAAAAAAAAAAATTACCCAAATAAAGAGCAACATTAAACAAACTTGGAGCACAATTTCACAAATATTGGGATCAAAGAAGTCTTTAAATAACAAACCGACTCTCCTGTCTAATAACGATGGTCAGCTTTCAGCCTCTGATTCTGCTATTGAGTTCAATAGGTTCTTCTCTTCCATTGGTTCATCCCTTGCAAATGATATTCCATCTTCCAGTACTGACATTAAGGACCATCTTACAGGTAACTATCCACAGTCTCTGTACCTAAAGCCTATTAATTCCACTGACGTCAATGAGATAATCCTTTCCCTTAAAACCAAGTCTAGTGCCCTTGAGGAGATACCAACTTTAATTTACAAAAAAGCCTCCAGATCTTTAGCCCCTGCTATTGCTTTGCTCTTCAACAAGTCACTTGAACTCCAAACCTTTCCAGATATTCTAAAAAAAGCGAGAGTAACGCCTGTCCACAAATGTTGTGATCTCACAGATGTTAAAAACTACAGACCTATATCAATCCTGCCAAACTTGTCAAAAATTTTTGAAAAACTAATCTATAAGCAGCTTTACTCATATCTAGCCAAACTCAATATACTTAGCCCTTGCCAATATGGCTTCAGACCCAAAAAAAGCACTAACGATGCACTTATTAGTATGCTTAACTCGATTCATACAGCGCTTGATAAAAATGAGTTCCCTGTTGGGTTATTTGTGGACCTGCGTAAAGCTTTTGATACTGTCAACCACCAAAACCTTCTTCTTAAACTACATCATTATGGAGTCAGAGGACACTCCCTACAATACCTCAAATCCTACCTTACTGACAGGCTCCAATATGTTTCTGTGAATAATACAATTTCTCCCACCCTACCCATCAACATTGGTGTTCCTCAGGGCAGCATACTTGGCCCTCTCCTCTTTCTCATCTACATTAATGACCTTCCAAATGCCTCCCAACACCTCAAACCAATTCTATTTGCTGACCACACAACCTTCATTTACTCTAGTCCTGAACCCCTTGCTCTAAATGCCACAGTAAATACTGAGCTAAATAAAGTCCATCTTTGGCTAACTGCCAACAAACTCACCCTTAACATTGACAAAACTTTATATATTCTGTTTGGCAATAAATCCTCTAATCAAATAAATCTCAAAATAAACACTACCCAAATTTGTAACAAATTAGATGGCAAATTCCTTGGCATTCTCATTGACCACAAGCTGAATTTCCAGGGACACATTCTAAATATATCAAAAAAAGTTTCAAAAACTGTGAGCATTCTTTCTAAGATCAGATATTATGTACCACGCCCTGCCCTGGTGACTCTCTATTACTCCCTTATCTATCCATATCTCAGCTATGGTGTTTGTGCTTGGGGCTCTACTACCCAAAATCACTTACGTCCTCTAATTACTCAACACAAAGCTGCTATTAGGACAATATCCAACTCTGGCCCCAGGCATCACTCGGTACCCCTACTCAAATCTCTGAATATGTTAGACATTAAGTCACTGCACATTCTCTCATGTGTATTATACATATATAAAACGCTAAACTATAATGCCAATCCTGATCTCAAAAGCTTCATAGAAGGATGTAACAGAACCCATGAGCACCACACCAGAAAGAAATACAGTTTTGATATTCCTAGAGTACGACTTAATCAAACTAGAAATGCTCTACGAATCAAGGGGCCCAGAATGTGGAATGACCTTCCGAACCATGTTAAAGACTGTACCTCTCTCAACCAGTTTAAGTTAAAAACGAAGCTATACCTAATAAATTCCCTGTAACCTACCTTACCCTTCTATTGTCAACCAATGTCTGTTTTTGTTTTTTTAAGAGCGCTGTTTGTCGACATAATTGTATTTGTGCTGCTTTTTCATCTATGTTTTCATTTCTTGTTTTCATTCTACTCATTATGCTCAATTAGTATTAAGCTTGTCATTTAAGTTTATCATGCCCGAAACGCTTTGCGTAATTTTTATATACTCATCTTGTCAGTCTCTACTGATTTTTTGTTCTCCCCACCAAACTTGTGTATCCTCCATGGCTATCTAGTGACCTTAATTCTACCTCTAATTGTTTCAATTCTTTTGTTTACTTGCATTTATTGTTGTGTTTTGCCATAATTATTCTCTAATTTAGCAGACTCAACACTTTGTAAGCTCTTATTGTATTGTTATATTATTATATTGTTGTGTTTTGCTATAATTACTTTCTATTTTACAGCAGATTTGTTTTCTTCTGTTCCTGTAATTGTTTATCTTATTGTATCGTGACATTCTTATCTATATTGATATATATTATCTATCTATTGATACTTTCAGTGTACCTGAGAGTACTTGTAAGCAATCTACCTCATTTTTCATTTTTGCTCAATTTGTTTTTGTACTGCTTAGTCTTGTTTATATTTTTGTTTTGTATATCTATATCTTGTGTTTTGTATAGTCCATGTTTATATGTTTTTTCTTTAATCTCATTTATTACCTAGGTTGCCTAGCCTAGCCATACTCCATTGTACCCCTGTAAGCCCCTTTTGTGTTTGTTTTGCACAGTATTGTGTACATTTTTTTCCCCCTATTTTATAGCTTATTTCTACCTTGTAATTTGCCTTTCTTTCCTTGTTTTTCCTGCAATCAGCTTTTTTTATGCAGTCAAGTATAGACCCAGAACTTAACCTCTTATCCACTATCTATGACAATAATCACTTTAATGATCTAAATTACAGATATTTTGCAGCACATGATGTAAACAATGTAGTAACTCATTATCACAATATCTCTGTAATCAATTTGAACGTTAGATCCCTAGGTAAACACTTCGATGATGTTAGTGCCTTGATTGAAGCTATTGACAACAAATTCTCTTTTATTATACTTACTGAAACATGGTTGAAAGAGGATACTACTCAACTCTTTAACATGCCTAACTACTCAGCAATTCACAACTGTCGTCAACTTCAGAGAGGTGGTGGCACTGCTCTTTACTACCACCAAGAACTAACATGCTTAAAAGAAATTAGAACTAGAGACTGCTATGGGGAGTATATCTTCGCCAGCTTCAGAGTCAAGGGTGCCGAGTCTGTCCTGTCTGTGGGTGCAGTTTATAGAATTCCTAACACTGATGTGTCCGAATTCAACTCAAACCTTAGAAATCTAATACTTGATAACAGACTGAACAAAAACCACCTAATTATCGCAGGGGACTTTAATATTGACCTCTGCGAGCCAGAACACCCTACTGCTCTTAGCTTCCTCAACTGTATGAATTCCTGCTTCCTCATACCCTTAATCACTAGACCTACTAGAATCACTGATAGCACTGCCACGACTCTAGATCACATCTGGACAAACATAACCTCTCCGCTTACTTCAGGTATAATCACCGATAGCACTACAGACCATTACCCCACATTTCTCTTAACTAACATTAGCAAACTACCTCTTGAGTCAAGAGAGATACGTTTTAGACTACACAATGAAGCTGCTATAGACAATTTTATAACTGCTACTGATAATGTCAACTGGGAGTCCGAGTTAGGTAACATAGAGGACATCAACCTAGCAGTTCAATCTTTTCTTCAAAAAACTCTTAGCCTTTATATTACCCACTGTCCTATGCTTACAAAACAAGTCACAACCAAAAGGCTTAACAATCCCTGGCTTACAAAGGGAATACTTAAATCTATTAATAAAAAACATGACCTTGAGAAGAAGTATAGGTTAGGAATTGTCTCCAAAGAATTCTCAAAGAATTACTCATTATTGCTATCTAAGATAATTAGACGAGCCAAAACTAAATACTACGAAGAAAAATTTACCCAAATAAAGAGCAACATCAAACAAACTTGGAGAACAATTTCACAAATATTGGTATCAAAGAAGTCTATAAATAACAAACCGACTCTCCTGTCTAATAACGATGGTCAGCTTTCAGCCTCTGATTCTGCTATTGAGTTCAATAGGTTCTTCTCTTCCATTGGTTCATCCCTTGCTAATGATATTCCATCTTCCAGTACTGACATTAAGGACTATCTTAAAGGTAACTATCCACAGTCTCTGTACCTAAAGCCTATTAATTCCACTGACGTCAATGAGATAATCCTTTCCCTTAAAACCAAGTCTGGTGCCCTTGAGGAGATACCAACTTTAATCTACAAAAAAGCCTCCAGATCTTTAGCCCCTGCTATTGCTTTGCTCTTCAACAAGTCACTTGAACTCCAAACCTTTCCAGATATTCTAAAAAAAGCGAGAGTAACGCCTGTCCACAAATGTGGTGATCTCACAGATGTTAACAACTACAGACCTATATCAATCCTGCCAAACTTGTCAAAAAATTTTGAAAAACTAATCTATAAGCAGCTTTACTCATATATAGCCAAACTCAATATACTTAGCCCTTGCCAATATGGCTTCAGGCCCAAAAAAAGCACTAACGATGCACTTATTCGTATGCTTAACTCGATTCATACAGCTCTTGATAAAAATGAGTTCCCTGTTGGGTTATTTGTAGACCTGCGTAAAGCTTTTGATACTGTCAACCACCAAAACCTTCTTCTTAAATTACATCATTATGGTGTCAGAGGACACTCCCTACAATACCTCAAATCCTACCTTACTGACAGGCTCCAATGTGTTTCTGTGAATAATACAATTTCTCCCACCCTACCCATCAACATTGGTGTTCCCCAGGGCAGCATACTTGGCCCTCTCCTCTTTCTCATCTACATTAATGACCTTCCAAATGCCTCCCAACACCTCAAACCAATTCTATTTGCTGACGACACAACCTTCATTTACTCCAGTCCTGATCCCCTTGCTCTAAATGCCACAGTAAATACTGAGCTTAATAAAGTCCATCTGTGGCTAACTGCCAACAAACTCACCCTTAACATTGACAAAACTTTATATATTCTGTTTGGCAATAAATCCTCTAATCAAATAAATCTCAAAATAAACAATACCCAAATATGTAACAAATTAGATGGCAAATTCCTTGGCATTCTCATTGACCACAAGCTGAATTTCCAGGGACACATTCTAAACATATCAAAAAAAGTTTCAAAAACTGTGGGCATTCTTTCTAAGATCACATATTATGTACCACGCCCTGCCCTGGTGACTCTCTATTACTCCCTTATCTATCCATATCTCAACTATGGTATTTGTGCTTGGGGCTCTACTACCAAAAATCACTTACGTCCTCTAATTACTCAACACAAAGCTGCTATTAGGACAATATCCAATTCTGGCCCCAGACATCACTCGGTACCCCTACTCAAATCTCTGAATATGTTAGACATTAAGTCACTGCACATTCTCTCATGTGTATTATACATATATAAAACGCTAAACTATAATGCCAATCTTGATCTCAAAAGCTTCATAGAAGGTTGTAACAGAATCCATGAGCACCACACCAGAAATAAATACAGTTTTGATATTCCTAGAGTACGACTTAATCAAACCAGAAATGCTCTACAAATCAAGGGGCCCAGAATGTGGAATGACCTTCCCAACCATGTTAAAGACTGTACCTCTCTCAACCAGTTTAAGTTAAAAACGAAGCTATACCTAATAAATTCCCTGTAACTCACCTTACCCCTCTGCTGTCAACCCATGTATGTTTTTTGTTTTTTTTGTTTTTCAAATCAACGCTGTTTGAATGTAATTTTCTGTAATAATTTGTAATTGTATTTGTGCTGCTTTTTCAACAATGTTCCCCCCTCTTTTACCTCTATTTTTATTTGTACTCAACACATCTTATTCTTTTTACCCATTAGTTTTAAGCTTTAGTCATTAATGTTTTTCCTGCCCGAAACGCTTTGCGTAATAGTGGCTTTAGGCATTGTATGTACTAGCTCTATCTATAGAGCCAACAAACTTTGTAAAATCTCTTTATGTATGTACCTTACCTAAATAAAATTATTATTATTATTATTATTATTATTATTATTATTATTATTATTATAGTGGCTTTAGGCATTGTATGTACTAGCTCTACCTATAAGTCAACCAATCTTTGTAAAAATTTATTGTATGTATGTACCTTACCTAAATAAACATTTTATTATTTTTTTTTTTAAGCAGAAGATTTTCTAGAATTAATTGACAATTGCTTTCTTACGCAACACATTAAGAAACCAACGCGGGAAAATAATATTTTGGATTTAGTGTTAACTAACAGCGAAACACAAATTAACGACATCGAAATAGGGAGTGAGCTAGGGAACAGTGATCACAAAGAAATCAGATTTAGCATAGAATGAAATAGACCTTTAGGAGAAAATTCTGTTAGTGCCAGATTTTCGAAAAGCTGATTTTAATAGCCTAAGAAATTTTTGGGGTCAAATAGATTGGAAAGTCTTGGGTATGGGGTGTGGGCCGGTCTTGGAGCGAGACATGAACCCAGCGACAGGTGACGTAAAAGGGGATTCCGATTTGGATTTAATATATAACTTATTTAAGAATATTCTAAACAAAGCACAGGAACGTAGTATACAATACAAATTGAATAGATCGAATACTAATGACCCAAAGTGGATAACAAATAATTTAAAGAACCTTATAGGTAAAAAGAGAGCTTGGTACAAAAGGATTAAGAATGGGGAAGTAAGGTTAGAACAGGAATTCATACAACTGGTTAGAAATGTTAAAAAAGAGATTAGGAGAGCAAAAAGAAACTATGAAGTTCGCATAGCAGAGCAAGCAAAGTCAAATCCTAAAGAATTTTTTCAGTTATATCGAACTAAGACTAGGGAAAGGATAGGTTCATTAAAATCTGAGACAGGTCAAATAACGGATAATGACAAGGAGATGAGTAGTATTTTTAACAAATATTTTATATCTGTATTTACTAAAGAAGAACTTAACAATATGCCTTCAGCCGAACAAGCCTATGTGGGTGGGGATGAGGACAGGTTTACTAGTTTAGCAGTTACCAGGGAGGATGTAATTAAACAGTTAGTAAAACTAAAACAGAACAAATCCCCAGGGCCGGATGAAGTGTTTGCCTGGGTGCTTAACGAATGCAAAGAGGAGCTTTCCGAGCCACTGTCTACCATATTTAATAAATCAATAGAGTCAGGCAGAGTGCCAGAGTCATGGAAGGTAGCTAATGTGGTACCAATTTTTAAGAAAGAAGATAGATCATTTGCGTCAAACTATCGGCCAATTAGCCTATCGTCTATTGTGGGAAAGTTACTTGAATCAATAATTGCAAATACAATTCGTCTCCATCTTGAAAAACATAAATTAATTAATGAGTCGCAACATGGTTTTACAAATGGCCGTTATTATTTATCTCCCTATTCCCCCCTATCTCTGGCCGTTCAGCCAGAGATAGGGGGAACAGATTAAAGGTTTGCTATCCGGGAGCTGGAATTGGTCATATTGTTGGAAACATGAATGATATTATGACAGGAAATGGGAACAAACCCATTATTTGTATTAGTGCAGGGGGTAATGATGTTGGGCGAGTTAGGAGTGAGGAACTAATACAGAGATTTAGGACAGCCATTGAATTAGTTAGGAGAAAGGGAGGAATCCCGATCATATGTGGCATTCTTCCAAGAAAGGGAGTGGGAAATGAATGGATGTCGAGGGCAATTGGTGTTAATTGCCAGCTGGAAAGATATTGCAAATCAAATGCAATATCTTTCATAGACAACTGGGAACACTTCTATGGAAGAAATTAAATGTATGCTCGTGATGGGGTGCATCTATCGAGGGCTGGGGTTGTTGCTGTTGCGAACTCATTGGAAGAAGTGGTTAGAGGTGTTTGTTTGGGTTTAAACTGTTAGTAGATAGAGGTATGGGAATTTATTTGGAGGAAGGAGGTAAAAAAAGTATGTGTTTGTGGGAGAAAGGAATTGGCAAAATGATCAGGGAATGTGAAGGGCCTCAAAATAACAATTCACTTAGGGTATATTACACTAACAGTAGAAGTCTAAGAAATAAAATTAACGAATTAAATGCTATTGTCTGCACAGAAAAAATTGATATTATTGCACTTACCGAAACGTGGATGAATGTAGAAAATAGAGAACTATTAGCTGAATATCAAATAAATGGATTTAAACTATTTCACACAGATAGATATATTAGACCAGGAGCTGGAGTAGCCATATATGTTAGGGACAATTTCAAATGTAGTCTCAAAGAGGGAATCAAAATTGAGCCACACACAGAAACTATTTGGATGGAATTAAACGAAAAAGCTAATAATATTATAATAGGAGTTATATATAGGCCACCAAATTTAGACAGAATGGAAGCAAAGCATCTATGGGATGAAATATCTAGAGCATCTAGATCTAACAGTATTTATGTCATGGGTGACTTTAATTTTAGTGGAATAAACTGGTTGAACAAAACAGGGAATAGTGAAGCAGAAGATTTTCTAGAATTAATTGACGATTGCTTTCTTACGCAACACATTAAGGAACCAACGCGGGAAAATAATATTTTAGATTTAGTGTTAACTAACAGGGAAACACAAATTAATGACAACGAAATTGGGAGTGAGCTAGGGAACAGTGATCACAAAGAAATCAGATTTAGCATAGAATGGAATAGACCTGTAGGAGAAAGTTCTGTTAAAGTGCCAGATTTTCGAAAAGCTGATTTCAATAGTCTAAGAAATTTTTTGGGTCAAATTGATTGGAAAGTCTTGGGTATGGGGTGTGGGCCGGTCTTGGAGCGAGACATGAACCCAGCGATAGGTGATTTAATTGGGGAATTCGGTGTGGATTCTATATATAACTTATTTAAGAATATTCTAAACAAAGCACAGGAACGTAATATACCATACAAATTGAATAGATCGAATACTAATGACCCAAAGTGGATAACAAAGAATTTGAAGAACCTTATAGGTAAAAAGAGAGCTTGGTACAAAAGGATTAAAAATGGGGAGGTCATTTTAGAACAGGAATTCGTACAACTGGTTAGAAATGTTAAAAAAGAGATAAGGAAAGCAAAAGGAAACTATGAAGTTCGCAAAGCAGGGCAAGCAAAGACAAATCCTAAAGGGTTTTTTCAGTTATATCGTACTAAGACTAGGGAAAGGATAGGTCCATTAAAAACTGAGACAGGTCAAATAACAGATAGTGATGAAGAGATGAGTAGTATTTTTAATAAATATTTTGTATCTGTATTTACTAAAGAGGAACTTAACAATATGCCTTCAGCCGAACAAGTCAATGTGGGTGGGGATGAGGACAGGTTTACTAGTTTAGCAGTTACCAGGGAGGATGTTCTTAAACAGTAAGTAAACCTCAAACCAAACAAATCCCCAGGGCCGGATGAAGTGTTTGCCAGGGTGCTTAAAGAATGCAAAGAGGAGCTTTGTGACCCACTGTCAACCATATTTAATAAATCAATAAAGTCAGGCAGAGTGCCAGAGTTTTGGAAAGTTGCTAATGTGATACCAGTTTTTAACAAAGGAGATAGATCACTTGCGTCTAACTATCGACCAATTAGCCTAACGTCTATTGTGGGAAAGTTACTCGAATCTATAATAGCAAATAAAATTCGTCTTCATCTTGCAAAACATAAATTAATAATTGAGTCGCAACATGGTTTTATAAATGGCCGTTCATAAGAACATAAGAACAAAGGTAACTGCAGAAGGCCTATTGGCCCATACGAGGCAGCTCCTATTCTATAACCACCCAATCCCACTCATATACTTGTCCAACCCGCGCTTGAAACAATCGAGGGACACCACCTCCACCATGTTACGCGGCAATTGGTTCCACAAATCAACAACCCTGTTACTGAACCAGTATTTACCCAAGTCTTTCCTAAATCTAAACTTATCCAATTTATACACATTGTTTCGTGTTCTGTCTTGTGTTGATATTTTTAATACCCTATTAATATCCCCCCTGTTCTGTCCATTCATCCACTTGTAAACCTTTATCATGTCACCCCTAACTCTTCGCCTTTCCAGTGAATGCAACTTAAGCTTTGTTAATCTTTCTTCATATGAAAGATTTCTAATTTGGGGAATTAACTTAGTCATCCTACGTTGGACACGTTCAAGTGAATTTATATCCATACTATAATACGGCGACCAAAACTGAACTGCATAATCTAAATGGGGCCTAACCAGAGCAAGATACATAAGAACATAAGAACAAAGGTAACTGCAGAAGGCCTATTGGCCCATACGAGGCAGCTCCTATTCTATAACCACCCAATCCCACTCATATACTTGTCCAACCCGTGCTTGAAACAATCGAGGGACCCCACCTCCACAATGTTACGCGGCAATTGGTTCCACAAATCAACAACCCTGTTACTGAACCAGTATTTACCCAAGACTGAACCAGTATTTACCCAATACTGGTTAAGATATAGCTTAAGAACCACACCAGGTGTCTTGTTACTAACGGTTCGATTAATAAATCCCAGTGTCCTATTCGCCTTATTACGAACATTCATGCATTGATCCTTTTGTTTTAAATTCTTACTAATCATAACTCCCAGATCCCTTTCGCAATCCGACTTCGCAATCTCAACACCATCTAGCTTGTATCTTGTAACTCTATCATCATTACCTAGCCTCAGAACTTTACATTTATCAGCATTAAACTGCATTTGCCAATCCTTTGACCATTTCAAAACCCTATCTAGATCAACTTGAAGTGATAGTGAGTCCTCCTCCGAATTAATTTCCCTACCGATTTTCGTATCATCGGCAAATTTGCAAATGTTGCTACTCAAACCTGAATCTAAATCATTTATATATATTATAAACAACAGAGGGCCCAGGACAGAGCCCTGAGGTACTCCACTAACAACATTATCCCACTCTGACTTAACCCCATTTATACTAACTCTCTGTTTCCTTTCGAATAGCCATGCCCTAATCCAACTTAATATAGCACCCCCAATACCATGAGTTTCTATTTTTTTAATTAGTCTTTCATGTGGCACTGTATCAAAAGCTTTGCTAAAGTCAAGGTACACAACATCACAATCCTTACCACTATCAACTGCCTCAACTATGCTGGAATAAAAAGTTAGTAAATTTGTTAAACATGAACGGCCATTTGTAAAACCATGTTGCGACTCATTTATTAATTTATGTTTTTCAAGATGGAGACGAATTGTATTTGCAATTATTGATTCAAGTAACTTTCCCACAATAGACGTTAGGCTAATTGGCCGATAGTTTGACGCAAGTGATTTATCTCCTTTCTTAAAAATTGGTACCACATTAGCTACCTTCCATGACTCTGGCACTCTACCTGACTATTGATTTATTAAATATGGTAGACAGTGGCTCGGAAAGCTCCTCTTTGCATTCTTTAAGCACCCTGGCAAACACTTCATCCGGCCCTGGGGATTTGTTTGGTTTTAGTTTTTCTAATTGTTTAATTACATCCTCCCTGGTAACTGCTAAACTAGTCAACCTGTCCTCATCCCCACCCACATAGACTTGTTCGGCTGAAGGCATATTGTTAAGTTCTTCTTTAGTAAATACAGATATAAAATATTTGTTAAAAATACTACTCATCTCCTTGTCATTATCCGTTATTTGACCTGTCTCAGATTTTAATGGACCTATCCTTTCCCTAGTCTTAGTTCGATATAACTGAAAAAACCCTTTAGGATTTGACTTTGCTTGCTCTGCTATGCGAACTTCATAGTTTCTTTTTGCTTTCCTAATCCCTTTTTTAACATTTCTAACCAGTTGTATGAATTCCTGTTCTAAACTGACTTTCCCATTCTTAATCCTTTTGTACCAAGCTCTCTTTTTACCTATAAGGTTCTTTAAATTATTTGTTATCCACTTTGGGTCATTAGTATTCGATCTATTCAATTTGTATGGTATACTACGTTCGTGTGCTTTGTTTAGAATATTCTTAAATAAGTTATATATTAAATCCACATCGAAATCCCCTTTTACGTCACCTATCGCTGGGTTCATGTCTCGCTCCAAGACCGGCCCACACCCCATACCCAAGACTTTCCAATCTATTTGACCCAAAAAATTTCTTAGGCTATTAAAATTAGCTTTTCGAAAATCTGGCACTTTAACAGAATTTTCTCCTACAGGTCTATTCCATTCTATGCTAAATCTGATTATTTTGTGATCACTGTTCCCTAGCTCACTCCCTATTTCGATGTCATTAATTTGTGTTTCCCTGTTAGTTAACACTAAATGTAAAATATTATTTTCCCGCGTTGGTTCCTTAATGTGTTGCGTAAGAAAGCAATCGTCAATTAATTCTAGAAAATCTTCTGCTTCACTATTCCCTGTTTTGTTCACCCAGTTTATTCCACTAAAATTAAAGTCACCCATGACATAAATACTGTTAGATCTAGATGCTCTAGATATTTCATCCCATAGATGCTTTGCTTCCAATCTGTCTAAATTTGGTGGCCTATATATAACTCCTATTATAATGTTATATGCTTTTTCGTTTAATTCTATCCAAATAGTTTCTGTGTGTGGCTCAGTTTTGATTCCCTCTTTGAGACTACATATCAAATTGTCCCTAACATATATAGAAACTCCCCCTCCTCGTCTAATATATCTATCTGTGTGAGATAGTTTAAATCCATTTATCTGATATTCAGCTAATAGTTCTCTATTTTCTACATTCATCCACGTTTCGGTAAGTGCAATAATATCTATTTTTTCTGTGCAGACAAGAGCATTTAATTCATTAATTTTATTTCTTAGACTTCTACTGTTAGTGTAATATATCCTAAGTGAATTGGTATTTTGAGGCCCTTTTCTTTCCCTGATCATTTTGCCAATTCTTTTCTCCCACGAACACATACTTTTATTACCTCTTTCCTCCAAATCAATTCCCATACCACTATCTGCTAACAGTTTAAACCCAAACAAACACCTCTAACCACTGGTTCCAACGAGTTCGCAACAGCAACAACCCCAGCCCTCGATAGATGCACCCCATCACGAGCATACATTTCATTTCTTCCATAGAAGTGTTCCCAGTTGTCTATGAAAGATATTGCATTTGATTTGCAATATCTTTCCAGCCGGCAATTGACACCAAGTGCCCTCGACATCCATTCATTTCCCACTCCCTTTTTTGGAAGAATGCCACATATGATCGGGATTCCTCCCTTTCTCCTAACTAATTCAATGGCTGTCCTGAATCTCTGTATTAGTTCCTCACTCCTAACTCGCCCAACATCATTACCCCCTGCACTAATACAAATAATGGGTTTGTTCCCATTTCCCGTCATAATATCATTCATGTTTCCAACAATATCACCAATTCCAGCTCCCGGATAGCAAACCCTTAATCTGTTCCCCCTATCTCTGGCACAAAACGTTTTGTCTAAATACCTCACCTGGGAATCTCCCACAACCAAAATTCGCTTCTGCACCTCCTTAACTTTCTGAGCAGCCTGAGGGGCCTGCGCTCCGCCGTTCCTCGCTGCCGGCGCACTACAGCACTCGTCCTCCAACACGGCAAATGAATTTGCCGTCCTTAGGGCGTCTGTAGGCGGCCTTGTCAAGGTCTTCTTAAGACCCCTGTCCTATCCACTTTGGATCATTAGTATTCGATCTATTCATTTTATATGGTATACTACATTCCTGGGCTTCGCTTAGAATATTTTTAAATAGGTTATATTTTGAGTCCACATCGAAAACCCCTTTTACGTCACCTATAGCTGGGTTGAAGTCTAGCTCTAAGACAGTCTCTTAGAGCTAGACGTATGTCTAGACTTATGTCGCGGAAGATCACCACGTCCTTCCAGGAAGAACCCTCAGACAAAAGTAGTCTCCCTTTCGATAAGAATGGGGTAAGCAGGTCCAACTACTGTGGGTTGGAGGTCTTACTTCCTAACCCTTCAGAAGGCCTCAAGCCCTGTGTCACAACAAGAGCATTGGGTCTTTTCTCCGGGTACAGTTGCCAACAATGGCTAGTAGGTTGGTTTGCACGTTTACAGTGACCAGAGACACGTCGGGGAGAAGAGACATTACTAACAGGATTGCCCTTTGGTTCATCCTTAGGTGCCATGGGGCTAGACAATTTAACAGGGTTAGTTATGTCTGAAACAGAAGGTGCATTAGTTATTAGGTTAGAATGAGCTGGTCTGGACTGGCTGTGGGTATAAGTTTTGTTACTCTGGGATAGAATTATTTTTATTGGGCCTTTTGCCCGCCAACTGGTAGTTTTCTGCCATCTTGGCCAAATCTACAATATTAGAATCTACCTCTATCCTTCCTCTAATGTAACGTGCAACATTCTCTGTCATATTATCTATAAAATTCTCCACTAAAACTAAATTTTTAAGTGCCTCGTATTTTTCGGCTTTAGCCGAACGAATCCATTTTTCAAACAATCTAATTTGGTCATTAGCAAATTCAGTGAAAGGTTGGTTGTGAGTAGGCCTATGGTTGCGATAAGCTTGGCGGTGAGCTTCAGGCGTAATTTCATATGCCCTCAAGATCCGTTCCCTGACTTTACTATATTCAAAACACTCGTTGTCTGGCATGTTTATAAAAATATCTTGTGCTTTACCCCTAAGCCGCCCCTGTAAGATTTTCACCCACTCTTCCCTTGGCCAGTTCATGGACATGGCTAGTCTCTGAAAATGGTTGAAAAATCTTTCAGGGTCTGACTCTGAAAATTCAGGCAAGTTATGCTTTTTATCAGAATGCCTGGAGTTTGAGTCCCCGGCAGGTGGTGGTTCAGCGGTATCTGCTCTAATTCTTGCCGCTTCATTTTTGAGCCTTTGCTCTTAAACTTTAGCATTTTATTCTAACAATTTAGCCTTTTGTTCTGCTACTCTAGCCTCTTGCTCTGCCAGTCTTAACTGGGCTAGTTGTAATTCTAACTCCATATTTCTACTAGCTACACTTTCCGCTGGACTGGGCTCGCCTAAAATTGTATCACTTGGCAATAGTTCTTGGTCTATACAATGCTGAAAAATTTCATTCACCAAGGTCCACTTTTTATCAGTGTCGTTTAACTCGAGGCCAAATTCCTTGCCTAACAATACTAAATTTGATTTGTTGAGCTTCTTAATCTCTACCACTGAAAGGTCCTTTGCCAGTTCTTGCATTTTAGCCTCCATCACTAATTAATTTAACTCCTAGCAAAAGAAACAATTAAAAAATAAAAATTGGAAAAAAAACAAAAATTTGCATGGCTCCTAACACAAGGCCACACTTACCTCAATCGTGAAGGGCTCCAGCTGGGTGTCCAGTCAGTGCAAGATATCCTTTGCTAGATGAGCTGGACCCTAGGCTAACACACAACCGTTCTGCCGAAAACAAGAATTTTTAGTTTTGGCACTCAAAAATCTAATTTGTTTACAATTAAAAGGTTCCTCCCGGTCAGGCCAACCACTTGTTATAAGTTTATGGGCTGTTATGGGGGATCTAGAGTATTATGGAGAAGGGCCAGCAGTTAGAATCAGGATGCATCACAATCAATGGAGATCATATAGGCCCGGCCCCCAATAAAAATATAAAAACAGTATTAACTTAGTGGCTTCAAGAAAATGTCAGCCTAGAGGTAGATCATTGATCTCCTACACAGGAAGAATGGATTCTCCTTTAAAACTAACTTATTTATTAAACCCTCTTAACAACCCCCCATATACATTAAATAACAATAACAATAATTACTTTACCACACTATCTTACGTTAAAAGCCTTGATCCACATAGACAGGATACAAGGTTTTACAATTAGGACAAGCTAGGGTAAAGTCTACTAGGCAAGGGACACTAGCAAGGACTCTAGGTAGCTTAATGGTACCACTTGAGCACACGTGGTTCCACTGAGACCCCTTAGAGTAACGTACTTAGCAATATAAACACTAGCATAACCTATACACATTACTACACACTTAGGCCAGAAAACGAACATGCAGCACGATATTTAGCTTTATAAACTAGACACGGGTAAGGGAAGAGGAGGAGGTAGAGGAACTCTCTCCAGCTTTTGCCGGGGAGACAGCTGATCGTGCCACTTGTAAACATTACAAATCTTCACCGACGTAAAAACTGGTCACTTTAATAGTTCTAAGAATAGTTGATAATTAGTTCGATAAGTCAGATTAGTTGATAACAAAAACAAGCTCAAGAGTCTGAATGCTCTGTGAGAAACAAGATTCGTCTTACGTCTGGCAAGGAAGATAGGAACAAAGGCGCATCAACAAGCGCACCAAATAATGTAAAGTAATTTATTTATAGCTCAATTTGAGCTCTGGTTTCCACTGAGGAACCCAGGATCATAAAAGTCAGCTTGGACATCAACCCCTGAATGAACGCAGCTAAGACGACTGGCAAAGCCAGCAGAAGGATCCGGGCTACACCGGGCAGACGAGGCGTCTGGGTGACTAGCAACCGAGGAGGTCGCCGTTCTTCCGGGTTACACCGGCAGACAAACATTTGGAACACCTCATCCAAGGATGCCGCAGAACTACCGGGCTACACCGGGCAGACGAAGCTTCTGGATAAACCACTGCCAGAAAGCAGCGTCATCATCCAGGCTACACCGGGCAGGCTAGGGGCTGTGGAGACCTAACCCGGCATGCGGCACAGGCCGCGACAGGAGGGACATGGCAGAAAATAGCAAATATATAATTTGGTCAACAAACAGCATTGTTTAAAATAGTAGACATGGGTTGACATTTAGGGGTAAGGTAGGTTACAAGGAGTTAATTAGGTAGTACTTAGTTTTTATCTTAAACTGGTTGGGAGAGGTACAGTCTTTAACATGATTGGGAAGGTCATTTCATTTTCTGGGTCTCTTGATTTGTTGAGCATTTCTAGTTTGATTAAGTCGTACTCTTGGAATATCAAATAGGTATTTGTTTCTGGTGAGATGCTTCAGTATGTTTCTGTGAATAATTCCATTTCTCCCACCCTACCCATCAACATTGGTGTCCCTCAGCGCAGCATACTTGGCCCTCTCCTCTTTCTCATCTACATTAATGATCTTCCTCATGCCTCTCAAACAAAATAAACTTATTCCCACCCCCTTCGTCACTATGTGATGGAGTGCGAAAAGATACGTGAATTCAGAGACAATTCTATAACCAATGTTCCAACGACGTGTAAATATTTCATTCAAAATTATCTGCTACCAGAAATTTTAGCCAAATATTCCCAGTTTACTAACTGTAGGTAGTAACTAAGTGACTGTAACCTATCCAATGCTGCCTATTGGATGGGGGGGGGCGATTGATTGATTGATGCCACCCAAGCCACCCAAGCCACCCAAGAGGTGGCACGGGCATGAATAGCCCGTAAGTGGTACAATTTTTTTTCTCTCAGTATTCTGAGTTTGCATTTAACCATCAAGCTGTTATCGCGGAGGAGGATACTGCTTCACAGTCTTTATGAGGGTGTCCAGCTGCTGAACACCTTTGTTGACCAGGAGAGTGGCTGTGTTGATGGCTTCAGGGTGGCCACTGCATGATTCAGGAACTCTTAAGCTCTTCTAAGGTCACTGGTTGCTTCACATTCCAGAAGATAGTGAAGTAATGGCTTTTCTGTGACAGTTTGGCAGAAGATGCACTCTCTCTGTCGGGGTTCACCAATCTCCCAGTTGCATCTGTAACCTAGACGTAGTCTATATAACCTTACTGCTATTTCACTGTGGATTCCTTTTGGGATATTTAACCTTTCTAATTTGGTTGGCTGAAGATACCATGTTGCAGATGGCGAACCTTCAGCTATTATCCGGTGCAGGTAGGCTTTGTTGAGATGTGAGAGTTTTTTGGTGATGATGTTTTTTATGTTCTCTAGGCTGGGTTGAATTGTTTTATGTATCACTGGATGACGAGTTGCCAATTTAGCAATTTCATCAGCTTTTTCATTTAATGGGATTCCAATATGGGATGGGATCAGTAGTGAATAAGGAGACAGATTGAGGTAAAAAAATTTCAGAAACGGTTGGGCACTTCCATGCCGACTTGACCCTGTCGGGCCAGATCGTCCATCCCTTTTGTTTTAGGTGGTTAGGTTAGGGCACAGTCAGCGCGCTCCTGGCTGGCTGGCGGTGGTGGGGTGGTGGTCCCCCCTGGGGTCCCGGGGGGACCACCACCCATGGTGTACCTGAGGAACTGGTGCCCTATCCTAACCTGTTTTTTTTTACTTTTTGTCGCCTTGCTTTAAGATGAGTCTATTGCCTCAAGAAGGGGGTCTCTACTTATGAGAGGTACCGAGGATGAATGTTCAATAGTTGGAAACCAAAAAATACACTGGTGAAAGGCATATAAACGTTTTTGGAGTATTTTAATGGCATGAGCAAAAATGCACGATTTGTCCCGGGGGTGTTACGAGAGTACTACGGTATCAATTTGGGGGCCCTTACTTTTGAATGGATCAGAGGGTGAATGTTCAATAGATTCAAACCAAGAAACACAGTTGAAAGCGAATATAGAAGTTTTTGGAGTACTTTAATGAGGCTATGACTGAATAGTATAGGGAGTCCTTGGGCACAGCTCCATTTTCTGTAATGGTCAGAGGTGGATAACCCCAGTGGGGGTCAGGCATACAAGGGGGGGGTCAAGATTCCTTACAAAGACCATTTTGGATATATAGGTGTAGTAAGCCTTATCTTGAATTTGCATGATACTGTGGGGTACATTGACATGAAGGGCGAGTCATAGAACAGGATCTGCATGTGAGATGGGTCATATAGGGGTTTTAAAGAAGTTAAGATAGCTTTAAAGAGTCCTGTGTGCTTGATAATGGGGAAATGTTCAGTCAATAATTCTCGTGTTTTGAATCTGAATGAGGGGTCCTAGTTTGCGTTCTAGTCGTAAAATGAGTTCCTTAGTATATTTGCTATGGAAAATGAGCTTTCAGTACTCTATATAATTTGAAATGAGGTCAAGAAAGACATGTTTATGTGCGAGAAGAGTCAGGTTGGAAACTGTTTATTTCAGTCATCCCCCCTTGGCTTTGCTCCGTTTTCTGTAGCTAAAGTAAAGATTCCATTTTCTGTGGCATACAGTTGATTACTGGTGAAAAAGGCATACTTGAATTTGTATGGTTCTAACCTGTTTATAGATATAGTTTTCGGGCCTCAAATTAGATTTTAATATGAAAAATAGCATCAAATGTATGTCTATTTTTTGTAATAAACGTTACAAGCATTAACAATACCTGTGATATTTCATAGCATACGAAAAGAAGTTTAAATAGTGGGGCCTCAGCCATATTGTGTTGGGTTTGACACTTCTAACATTAATTTGACACTTGTAAATATACTATAAAGGAAAGTAGTTGAGTGGTTTAAGCAATTTAATACGTATTGGGGTATTTTGTATTAAATTTCATTTTTTAACATAATAATAGTTTTCAGCTATTGTGGTGGGGGCCCAATAACTTCATATAGCGCAACGACTGGCGCTATCTGTACTTAGTCCCCCCTAAACTTAAAACAGTTGCACAATCTTACTTAAACACATTGCTAAACTCTTAAGCAGTCTCCGTGGTGTAGTGGTAAGACACTCGCCTGGCGTTCCGCGAGCGCTATGTCATGGGTTCGTATCCTGGCCGGGGAGGATTTACTGGGCGCAATTCCTTAACTGTAGCCTCTGTTTAACGCAACAGTAAAATGTGTACTTGGATGAAAAAACGATTCTTCGCGGCAGGGGATCGTATTCCAGGGACCATAGGATTAAGGACTTGCCCGAAACGCTACGCGTACTAGTGGCTGTACAAGAATGTAACAACTCTTGTATATATCTCAAAAAAAAAAAAAAAAAAAAAAAAAAAAAAAACTCAATTTTTAACTTACACAAATAAACCCAGGGCTTTCACATTCGCGCAAAATACTTAGTCCCCCCTAAACTTAAAACAGTTGCACAATCTTACTTAAACACATTGCTAAACTCTTATACACAAACAAAAACTAAATTTTTAACTTACACAAATAAACCCAGTGCTTTCACATTCGCGCAAAATACTTAGTCCCCCCTAAACTTGAACACTCGCAATCTTACGGTGCTTTAATTTCCAAAGCCTTCCAAACCTGCACTGGGTCCTACCCTGCTGACTGCGGCTGGATGGATTACAATTGAGCCAAAAACAGTTGGTCAGGGCGAGATACGGCCTCATTTTTAGAGACATTTACTATAGCAAAAGCTTGAACGTCGAGAACTGAATGCGGGCCTGCACGAGAGTTGTTCTTGGCACCCAAATGTTTAGATATTAAAATACATAGAATCTGCAAGAGCCCACCCTAAGTCGCTCACGCGGCCAATAGACATGTTTTTCGCCCAAATGTATTTATTTAAAATAATACGTCAGATAGAAAGAGTTTCGCATTGCTATTATATTTACCTTATAAAGCCTCTTTATAAAAATGATATGCCACTGCGTATTATGATTGTTTGATAATAAATATTGCATAAATACTTACACGATTTCATAAACAAAAAAAAACTTTTAATGAGCCATGGTTGGAAGGCTTTATCATTACCGTAATTACAAACTTTTTAAAACTAATAAAATATATGTCTCATAGAGGAAGATTTATTCTTCAGGATATATATTATTTAGTAATTAAGAGTTTCATTCTGTATAAAAAATGAAAGTTGCCAATATTTTCAAAGCTCTGGCCACTAATTTTTTATAAAGGTTTTCCAAGGGAGTAAATCTTGCTACCTCTCTTTCTCCCAAATGTTTCCTCATTTGCACAGGAGCAGAGCAACCTTCGTGCGGGCTGAAAACGGGCTGAACCGTCCGAGCTAATGGACATTACAAATTTCACTAAATGATGCAGTATCTTAGCTGTCTCTCTAATTATAAAGGTGTTAATCTTTTTTTTTTAACCTTTGAGTGCTAGGTCTCAAAAAGGTTCTTTACCTCAGAAAGAAAGAGAGAGAGAGAGATTCTATTTTTGTCCATATTCGAGCGGAATGTTGAACAACCTTCGTGCGGGTCCTGGTTCAGTTCCCCAACGTCCGAGATATTGGACATTACAAATTTCACTAAATGATTCATTATCTTAGCAGCCTCTCTAATTATAAAGTTGTTAATCTTTTTTATAACCTTTGAGTGCTAGTTCTCAAAAGGTTCTTTACCTCAGAAAGAGAGAGAGAGAGAGATTCTATTTTTGTCCATATTCGAGCGGAATGTTGAGCAACCTTCGTGCAGGACCCGGTTCAGTTCCCCAACGTCCGAGCTATTGCACATAGCAAATTTCTCTAAATGAGGCAGTATCTCGCCCCCACCCCCCGGATCAATGATTTTAGGGCAGTAAATAAGCAATTGCAATCCATCCAGCCGGCGACTTATCAGTGACTGTGGAAAGAATGTGTGTTCTTAGGACCATTATGGCCTCTTCGCGCATTTTCATTCCCTCACACATTTGAGTATTTGTTTCCCACATCAAGAATTTTGTCAAAAAACGTTCAAGGAAATACGAGCTTATTTATTCCAACTTATAGATAAAAAAACAAAAAAAAATAAACTGGCGACCCCTGGCAGCAAGTTCAGGAGGTCTCGGCCTATATCTGGCTGGGGTGGGTGTGGGGTTCTCAGTGAGAGATCATACGACCAAGCTGTGATGGAGACTATAAATGGTATGCATAAACCCTAATACTTTACAGGACTTGTCATGGTTTGTGCCTCATTGATAATTCGTTCCAAGTAGTTAAAAGTTAAATCTAAAAGAAATCCAATAAAGTTCAACGATTTTTTTCTCTCTCTCTATGGGCGTATGCAATTAATTTTTTCTGTTATATCTTTTATCAGAGCTCGGCCATCAGGCTGTAGATGTTGAGGAAAAGAGGAAGATGCAATGCAGGGAATCGCCCCTGGTATTTATTTCACGAGGTCATTGCGTCGTGGAGTATGAGGAATTGCCCAAGTTCATCGCACGCGTCAAGGCTTTGGCGGCAATTGAAAAGCAGTATGAAGGCGCAGATTTAGAAGACTCACATGTTCAAAGACAGAAAACAAAAAAAATTAACGCCGTTGAGACCGTATATGGCGGTTTTTGTGACGAAACAGAAATAAGACTACCTGTCGAAATAGGAATAGGCTTGATTAATGTGGCGTATAATGGAATACCCAACTTTATCGAGTGGGTGCAAGCCCAAGGTGAAATAGAAAAACAGTTTGCGGGGATTGATTTTAAACAGCGTGAAAACTGGTTTATTTATCATGACAAAGTTCGAGCGCAGAATGCATTTAGAGAAATTTTCTTTGGGGATTATGGGGATTATTGTTCCACCTCCGAAGCTGAGGAAATTGCGCCAGAGGATGAGGTTTATTGGAGGGAAAATTTGCATCCCGTCATTAAGGCAGATCTAGATAAAGCTCCACCCACAAGATAACTCTTAGGAACTAATGATGCAAAGGGGACATACTACAGGAACAATGTGCAGGTGGCCTGATGGGGGGGGAGGGGGTTATCCCCAAATCCCGAGACTTTGTCCCCCAACCCAGACTCTGTTCAATCAGAACATTATTTTGTTTGTATATATATATATATATGTGTGTGTTTTTTACCTAAATAAAAAAAAATCATGTATCATTATTATTATTGCACACTCCCCTTGAAGATGAAATATGTTAAAAAAAAAAAAATGTCAGGTAGTATTTGCTAGAGTACTTGTCATGGGGGTGAATAAGTGATGAGGTCTCTCTCTTATTTTTAAAAACTACTTTAACAGATAAAAAAAAAACTTGACATTTATACAATTTTTTATTTTATTATGAGTACATATACAAAAAAAAAACAAGCACTTTTTTATTATTCGTCGTTAGTGTAATAAGATCTAAGGTTCCTCCTTTTACTCGATGGTCTTTTCACTACTTGTGGCGGTACTTGACCTTTCCCTGCTCCATCTTGTTTAGGACGCACCAGCACAAATTCTTTTTTGCATTTTTTCATTACATGGGCCAAATGAGCCAGTGTAGGGTAGTAAGATGCCAGCCATTCTTCTTCTTCTTCACCCGCTCTAGACCAACCCACCCCAGAATTGCAGCCTATACCAAATGGCATAACTATCCGTTTGATAGAATTATTACTCTTGGCTTCGCTCATAATGCGACTCACGGCCTTTTTAAAACACCATCGTCTGTTGATAGTTGTATCTTTCCGCAATCCCGCTACTAAATCAATATCTTTACTGTGCTTAATATGAAATTGGTTAATGTCATTATTTTCAATAGACGCACCTACACTATATTGACATATGAGGGCTAAGAGATAAGGCTGCACATTAGGTTCTGGTGGCGGGGAGAGGATTATATTTCCTGGAGTGTCACGATCCGTAACTACAGCACAAAGCGTTTCAGGACATATTTTCTTTTCAACCACCCCATAAGGATATTTTTCCCACAGCTGTTGGGAGTAACCATTAGAAAACTGGTGTAGGGCAGGAAGATCATAGACAATACAGTCCCCGGGTTTAAATATATCATCGTTGGGGAAATCCACTTCAATAATAGAATCTTTGAGTCTCCGTAATTTGGCTCGCATGTAGTTGGAACACATCTCGAAGCGATTAAAAAGGTTTTTTAACATAACCTTCGTCTTATATACACCTTGTCACATAGAGTTGTTAGAGGCTTTTATAATATGTAATTCATAGTTTTTCTTTTTGTACAGAGAAATTAGGAAACAATAAATAAATAAATGTGTGTGTGTGTGTGTGTGTGTGTAGAGAAATTAGGAAAAGTAAATAAAAATACAGGTTAACATTTCTTTTTTTTGTGGTTTAATTTGTATGAAATATTACAATATAGATTCTACAGCTTTTCTAATCTCATCTTCATTATATTCCATTTCCATTTTCTCTTTGTCTTCATTGTCGTCGTCTTCCACAATAGTGAGCACTTCATCTCCTACAGTAACAGACATGGCGCCGGTAGATGGATCATCTTCCACAGCAACGCTCGTGGTATCTTCCACGACAGCTGACCCGTCTTCTCTCACGTCAGCGGCAGGTCCGACAGTAGAAACAGAGTCTTTATCATTCGTAGAAACAGGTGGAATGGCCATACGTGGAATCTTGTGTCTAAAGATGCCATGGGTTGGAGAGCGAGTTGGCGTGTCATTATTTACAGGACATATCATTAAAATGTCTATACCACGTTCTTGCAGTTTCTGAGCTAATTTGCACATCACAGGGAAATATTTAGTCTCCCATATGTTGCGTTCGCCACTTGTGAGATACTGCCCGCAAGCCTTGCCCAACCCATATGGGAAAATAATTCTTCCTACTTGTCCTCTTCGGCTTCTCTGAAGAATATGTTCAATGGCTTTTCGCAGAGCTTTGTCAAACCAACGCCATCTTTGGTATTCGGTATCATTTTTCAGGCCGTCATAAAAATGCTCATCCAAACTCCATGCTTCGTACCTGGGCTTTTTGTAAGAAGATGGCGTCGCTGGACCGTTGGTAAACTGGGTGATTAATCCAATAAGGTGCGGTAAAACAGCATAACTTTCATAGGGGTCGTCATCCATCCTATTGCAGAATTCGGGTACTTCGCCAACAAATATGAGGCCGGGGATATCTCTATCAGTTCTAACAGCACGATTTTTGTACGGCAGGTTTTTCCGATGCAATCGAGCATAGGGGTATCGTTCCCATAAAGTGTGCACCATTTCGCTCAACTGCACGCTTGTTGCATCCAAATCATAGAGCAGACAATCACGATTGTTATAGATGGGCAAAGAGGCAAAGTCGCCAATCAGGGAGGGGAGCTCCATAGTGCTGGCTTGTGAGGTAGTGACTCGGAAGGGGGTCTATATACACTTTTCACGCCGGCGCGGGGGACAACTGCGCATAGAGTTGCCAGGGACATTTTTTTTTTCCTTGGAGCTCTGGTCATTACTCACCAATATAACATTAACATCGTAATGTTTTAAGTTTTCATACAGATCTTCGATAATTGGAAGATATGTTTCCTCCCAAACTTCATCTCTTTGAACACAGGTGCGACCAATACCCACAGGTAATACAACTCGTGCGATTTCCGGAGAAGACTTGATGAATCTCGTTATGGCTTCTATAGCCTTTTTGAAATAGATGAGGCGATTTTGCGTTGTATCTTCTTTTAATCCGGTGAGCATATCACGATCTTTGGATTTTTCTATATGCGACTTGGCGATCTCATTGTTCTCTACAGGCGCCCCTATACCATATTGCACTGCAGCAGCAATAATGCAGGGGAGATTTTCAGCTCGACGATTGGAGACATGAATTGAACCAGGAATTGGGCGATCATGGGGAACACATCTCTTGAGATTATACAAAGGCCTGCGTTCACCATAGGCGCTTGCGTGTTTGTATTTCACTGATATGTCCTTCGCCATCCCGTACGGGACGCAAGATATGCAGTTTACAGGATACACAATGCAAGTTTCATTATTGCAAAATTCTTCATCGGTTAAATATCCGGTGTGCGTTTCCAGCCACGTCTCCATTTTTCTTTTTTTTTTTTACTTTCCCTTATGTTTTGGATAAAGCCTAGTCAACCG
Source organism: Procambarus clarkii (assembly GCF_040958095.1). NCBI lineage: Eukaryota > Metazoa > Arthropoda > Malacostraca > Decapoda > Cambaridae > Procambarus > Procambarus clarkii. The sequence goes on from NC_091162.1 coordinate 33,911,509, forward strand.
CCCTGTGTCGACCCTGCGAATATTCGTCGTGGGGGCTTTGCGCCCTTATATCTCCATCCCTGCTAGTGCGTGTAAAAGTTACCATGTACTGAGCAAATATTTATATTATTATTATAAGGGCCTCGACCAACAAGAAGCCCATAGGAACATTTTTTTTTCACTGACTTAATTAGCATAAAAAAAACCACCTCAAATAGCGCAATATGTATCTCAAAATATCTTGCCATAAAATATCAATATACGTCAGCTTAATACCCAAACACTGGCAACCTTTTTTTTCAGAAGCAGAAAAGGTCAAACACAGTGCGACATGTTACAATTTTTTTTTTTTAATGTTCCCCCCCCCCCCCATGAAAAAACCGTAGTCAGACCATATTCCCTTAATGAAATATATATAAAGTCATGGAGGCCACATCATTATTGGAAGGTTTGTGATAACTTATTGACATTAGGGATACCTTATGTAGTTAATGACATTTCTCGATAATTATCACAAAAAATAAGTACTTGGTCACCTTTCCTAGACTACCAACTGCCATCTTTTTTTTTTTAATTCACTGCATTATGCAACATGATTTAGCACATTTGCGAGTCATTTTTTCCTTTCCCTGTTTCCTCATAATTATGCCATAAAAAAAAAGAGTAGCGGTGGCTAGAATTGCCAAACCAAAAAAAAAAAAAAGAAACTAGCACATATGTAGCGATCTTTGACACTTATTTCAGGGAGGGAAAGGACGGGCAATATATAGCCTAGGATCTTGCCTCCATTCGCCAGTGTCGCACCAGTACACAATGGAACCTTCCCGTACTAAAACGTTTTACTCCAGGGACAGTCTTAAATGTGCCCAAATGCGTTTAGACACCTTTATAAATTGGCCTGTCGAGTGGCTAAACCCCCAAGACCTGGTGAATGAGGGATTTTATTATCTGAGAGTTGCGGATCATTGTTCCTGCGCCTTTTGTTGTAAAGTTGTGCATGCTTGGATTGAGGGCGATACGCCCCGTAGTAGGCATGCGAAAGTGTCGCCAAATTGTTCCTTCATAAGAGGCGAAAAGGACAATAACGTTCCTTTGGAAATCACCAAACTGGCATTCGAATATGGGCTGGATTTCTTTTCACCCCTATTCGAACCAAAGAATATAGCAACATCTGATCATGAGTATATTGTATAAATATAATTTACTAGTTTATCTGTGAATAATTAGTATTGACGATGTGGAGGGAGGACAAAAAAAAATAAGTATAAACGCAGTAAGTCTTTTCAAATAATTTTTCTTTATTTTTTTTTGTTTTTGAAAGAATTGACTTAGAACCTGTGTCTTATGCATATATGTGATGGAGCATCTTTGTTTTTTTAGAGACCCCACCCCGCGAGGAAGAAACTAAAATGACTGGAGATGATTTGCAGGTTCTGGGGGTAATTCCATACGCTAAACCTAGATATCCAGGCTTGGCAACATACAAACAGCGTTTGGAAACATTCGACCTCAGCTGGACTGGTTGTGTCAAGCAAACATCTCACGAATTGGCAGAATCAGGATTTTTCTTCTGTGGTAAACAAATATTGTTGGAGTTTTTGTTATTTTCAGTGTGTGCGTGTGTATCCTCCTGGCCGGGGAGGATTTACTGGGCGCAAATCCTTAACTGTAGCCTCTGTTTAACTCAACAGTAAAATGGGTACTTGGTTGTAAAAAACGATTCTTCGAGGTGGGGATTGTATTCTAGGGACCTGCCCGAAATGCTAGGCTGTACAAGAATGTAACAACTCTTGTATATATCTGAAAAAAAAGTGTGTTTACTCCCCCAATTGTGCTTGCGGGGGTGGAGCTCTGGCTCTTTGGTCCCGGGAAGTGTATACTCACCTAATTGTTTTCACCTAATTGTGCTTGCGGGGGTTGAGCTTTGGCTCTTTGGTCCCGCCTCTCAACTGTCAATCAACTGGTGTACAGATTCCTGAGCCTACTGGGCTCTATCATACCTACATTTGAAACTGTGTATGGAGTCAGCCTCCACCACATCACTTCCTAGTGCATTCCATTTATTAACTACTCTGACACTGAAAAAATTCTTTCTAACGTCTCTGTGGCTCATCTGGGTACTAAGTTTCCACCTGTGTCCCCTTGTTCGTGTCCCACCCGTGCTGAAGAGTTTGTCTTTGTCCACCCTGTCAATTCCCCTGAGAATTTTGTAGGTGGTTATCATGTCTCCCCTTACTCTTCTGTTTTCCAGGGATGTGAGGTTCAGCTCCTTTAGCCTTTCCTCGTAGCTCAATCCTCTCAGTTCCGGGACGAGCCTGGTGGCATACCGCTGAATCTTCTCTAACTTTGTCTTGTGTTTAACTAGGTATGGACTCCAGGCTGGAGCTGCATACTCCAGGATTGGTCTTACATAAGTGGTATACAGGGTTCTGAAAGATTCCTTACACAAGTTTCTGAAGGCAGTTCTTATGTTGGCCAGTCTAGCATATGCCGCTGATGATATTCTTTTGATGTGGGCCTCTGGGGACAGGTTCGGTGTGATATCAACCCCCAGATCCTTCTCTCTATTTGATTCTTGCAGGATTTCCCCTCCCCAGATTCCCCTGTGTGTGTGTGTGTGTGTGTGCGCGCGCGCGTGTGTGTGTTTTTGTATTACAACATTGCCGGATGTGAGCTATAATAATAATAATGAATGGGAATATTTTTTTTCTTAAATTTACAGGCCTAAGTGACCACATGCGCTGCTTTTTCTGTGGGAATGGTTTTCGTAATTGGGAACCCGCTGACGACCCTTGGACACTGCACGCGCAATGGTATCCTGAGTGCACCTTTGTCAACATTAAAAAGGATGCACAGTTCATTAAGAATGCTAGAGAATCTTCGCAGCGTCGAACTATAAAACCCATAGATGAACATCTTTTAACTGGTCTGATGGAAGGTTTGGGTTTTTTCCCAGCATTAATTGAACATTTTGGATTTCCTGATGTCTGTGTGAGACCTGCCTTAAGGCTATATCTCAAAAGCACCAAAGATTTATTACCGTTTGTTTCAGAGGCCAGATGTATAGAATTAATGTTGTGGTATATGCAAGAGAGCACTAAAGCCGAAATGGGTTTAAGGGGAATTCATCATGAGGATGTGGAAGGTAGGGTAGAGCCTGCGAATCTGGAATGGCAATCCGCGCCCTCTGACATGGAAACAGTCGCCACAGCTAATGAAATGGATGTCGACGTTGTTGGATCAATGAGCGGGTTCATGAGCACTAATCTTGGTTTGCGGGCTTTGCCTTCTCCTGTTGAAACAGAGGCGGAAGAGACGACTATAGTCGCTAATGAAATGGATGTTGAAACTGGCGAAGAGGCCACAGACTTTGATGCGACATCCCATGTTGAAACTGTGATGAACACATCTACGCCAACGTCTTGGGCTGCTGATATTTTGTGTAAGGTGTGCTTTAACAATGCGTTGAGTGTCGTACTGCTGCCCTGCAGACATATGGTAACATGCAGTAATTGTCTTTTATCTATGAGAAACTGCCCCATTTGCAGACGCACCATTTCGCATGTCCTTCGACCGATTATTTCCTAAGAAGACAAAAAAGGCATAGAGACTAATTTATTTATGTAAATAAAAATTGTACAAATGTCGAGTAGTTTTTTTATATTCATAAATTAGTATAAATAAGCTCACATTTTCATGAACAGTATTTTTTTTTGGGGGGGGGGATTAGATTGCAATTGCTTATTTACTGCCCTAAAATCATTGATCCGGGGGGTGGGGGCGAGATACTGCCTCATTTAGAGAAATTTGCTATGTGCAATAGCTCGGACGTTGGGGAACTGAACCGGGTCCTGCACGAAGGTTGCTCAACATTCCGCTCGAATATGGACAAAAATAGAATCTCTCTCTCTCTCTCTTTCTGAGGTAAAGAACCTTTTGAGAACTAGCACTCAAAGGTTATAAAAAAGATTAACAACTTTATAATTAGAGAGGCTGCTAAGATAATGAATCATTTAGTGAAATTTGTAATGTCCAATATCTCGGACGTTGGGGAACTGAACCAGGACCCGCACGAAGGTTGTTCAACATTCCGCTCGAATATGGACAAAAATAGAATCTCTCTCTCTCTTTCTTTCTGAGGTAAAGAACCTTTTTGAGACCTAGCACTCAAAGGTTAAAAAAAAAAGATTAACACCTTTATAATTAGAGACAGCTAAGATACTGCATCATTTAGTGAAATTTGTAATGTCCATTAGCTCGGACGTTGGGGAACTGAACCAGGGCCCGCACGAAGGTTGCTCTGCTCCTGTGCAAATGAGGAAACATTTGGGAGAAAAAGAGGTAGCAAGATTTACTCCCTTGGAAAACCTTTATAAAAAATTAGTGGCCAGAGCTTTGAAAATATTGGCAACTTTCATTTTTTATACAGAATGAAACTCTTAATTACTAAATAATATATATCCTGAAGAATAAATCTTCCTCTATGAGACATATATTTTATTAGTTTTAAAAGTTTGTAATTACGGTAATGATAAAGCCTTCCAACCATGGCTCATTAAAAGTTTTTTTTTGTTTATGAAATCGTGTAAGTATTTATGCAATATTTATTATCAAACAATCATAATACGCAGTGGCATATCATTTTTATAAAGAGGCTTTATAAGGTAAATATAATAGCAATGCGAAACTCTTTCTATCTGACGTATTATTTTAAATAAATACATTTGGGCGAAAAACATGTCTATTGGCCGCGTGAGCGACTTAGGGTGGGCTCTTGCAGATTCTATGTATTTTAATCTCTAAACATTTGAGTGCCAAGAACAACTCTCGTGCAGGCCCGCATTCAGTTCTCGACGTTCAAGCTTTTGCTATAGTAAATGTCTCTAAAAATGAGGCCGTATCTCGCCCTGACCAACTGTTTTTGGCTCAATTGTAATCCATCCAGCCGCAGTCAGCTGGGCAGGACCCAGTGCAGGTTTGGAAGGCTTTGGAAATTAAAGCACCGTAAGATTGCGAGTGTTCAAGTTTAGGGGGGACTAAGTATTTTGCGCGAATGTGAAAGCCCTGGGTTTATTTGTGTAAGTTAAAAATTTAGTTTTTGTTTGTGTATAAGAGTTTAGCAATGTGTTTAAGTAAGATTGTGCAACTGTTTTAAGTTTAGGGGGGACTAAGTATTTTGCGCGAATGTGAAAGCCCTGGGTTTATTTGTGTAAGTTAAAAATTGAGTTTTTGTTTGTGTATAAGAGTTTAGCAATGTGTTTAAGTAAGATTGTGCAACAGTTTTAAGCTTAGGGGGGACTAAGTACAGATAGCGCCAGTCGTTGCGCTATATGAAGTTATTGGGCCCCCACCACAATAGCTGAAAACTATTATTATGTTAAAAAATGAAATTTAATACAAAATACCCCAATACGTATTAAATTGCTTAAACCACTCAACTACTTTCCTTTATAGTATATTTACAAGTGTCAAATTAATGTTAGAAGTGTCAAACCCAACACAATATGGCTGAGGCCCCACTATTTAAACTTCTTTTCGTATGCTATGAAATATCACAGGTATTGTTGATGCTTGTAACGTTTATTACAAAAGATAGACATACATTTGATGCTATTTTTCATATTAAAATCTAATTTGAGGCCCGAAAACTATATCTATAAACAGGTTAGAACCATACAAATTCAAGTATGCCTTTTTCACCAGTAATCAACTGTATGCCACAGAAAATGGAATCTTTACTTTAGCTACAGAAAACGGAGCAAAGCCAAGGGGGGATGACTGAAATAAACAGTTTCCAACCTGACTCTTCTCGCACATAAACATGTCTTTCTTGACCTCATTTCAAATTATATAGAGTACTGAAAGCTCATTTTCCATAGCAAATATACTAAGGAACTCATTTTACGACTAGAACGCAAACTAGGACCCCTCATTCAGATTCAAAACACGAGAATTATTGACTGAACATTTCCCCACTATCAAGCACACAGGACTCTTTAAAGCTATCTTAACTTCTTTAAAACCCCTATATGACCCATCTCACATGCAGATCCTGTTCTATGACTCGCCCTTCATGTCAATGTACCCCACAGTATCATGCAAATTCAAGATAAGGCTTACTACACCTATATATCCAAAATGGTCTTTGTAAGGAATCTTGACCCCCCCCTTGTATGCCTGACCCCCACTGGGGTTATCCACCTCTGACCATTACAGAAAATGGAGCTGTGCCCAAGGACTCCCTATACTATTCAGTCATAGCCTCATTAAAGTACTCCAAAAACTTCTATATTCGCTTTCAACTGTGTTTCTTGGTTTGAATCTATTGAACATTCACCCTCTGATCCATTCAAAAGTAAGGGCCCCCAAATTGATACCGTAGTACTCTCGTAACACCTTCCGGGACAAATCGTGCATTTTTGCTCATGCCATTATAATACTCCAAAAACGTTTATATGCCTTTCACCAGTGTATTTTTTGGTTTCCAACTATTGAACATTCATCCTCGGTACCTCTCATAAGTAGAGACCCCCTTCTTGAGGCAATAGACTCATCTTAAAGCAAGGCGACAAAAAGTAAAAAAAAACAGGTTAGGATAGGGCACCAGTTCCTCAGGTACACCATGGGTGGTGGTCCCCCCGGGACCCCAGGGGGGACCACCACCCCACCACCGCCAGCCAGCCAGGAGCGCGCTGACTGTGCCCTAACCTAACCACCTAAAACAAGAGGGATGGACGATCTGGCCCGACAGGGTCAAGTCGGCATGGAAGTGCCCAACCGTTTCTGAAATTTTTTTACCTCAATCTGTCTCCTTATTCACTACTGGGATCCAGTTTAAAGTTATGTTGAGGCCTTTGCCTTTAGCGACTGCTCCAAGATACAAAATGGTGGTAATTATTTCCACATTATCTTTCCACTGTTTTTGTCCTAGTATTTGAAGTGCAGCTTTTGAGTCTGTGTGTATGATTGCATTTTGAGTGTTTTGTGCAATCACATATGCGAATGCCTGTTGTATGGCAAACAGTTCAGTTTGGGTTGATGATACTAGTCCTCCCAGTCTCCAATATGCCTGTACGCTGGCTGTGCAAAGAGCAGCGCCAGCACTCTCATATTCTGTGTCCACCGATCCGTCTGTGAAGATGTGGGTGGCTCCTGCTACTGCTATGCTATACATTTGCTCTTCTATTATGCGCCTTAGGATTGTCGGATCATAGGCAGCCTTTTTCATTGGGAGACTTTTTATTACTAATTTGAAAGTAGGCTCTTCCCACGGCGCGGAAGGAGTGTAATTTGGGTGTGGATGATCACCCTCTCTATCAAGAATCATGTTTTTTAAATGTAGTCTGTTTAGGACTTTTCCTGCTCTTGCAACCCAAGAGTTTCCATTGTTTTGGCCTAGTCCAACCACCAAGGCCTACCGTACTGGGATTGGATCAGAAGAAATAATTATCTTACTGACAAGTGTAGCTGTCCTTTGTGATATTCTTTCTTGTAGAGAGGGCAAACCCGTCTCCAGCCTAAGAGTTTCAAGCCTGGTCCACATGGGGGCTCCCAGTGCCGCTCTCATAGCATTGTTTTGGGCAACTTCAAGCTTTTTCCACTGTTGGTGTGATAGATTTGTGAGTGCAGGTGCGGCATAGTCGATCACTGATCTGACTGCCTGTACATAGTATGTGCGAAGGACTTGCAGATTGGCGCCTCCAGAAAGGGAGGTTAGCGACCTGAGAATTGCGTCCGGGCCGCAGTTCGCTCTCTCAAGTATGTGACCTCAGCATTAAAATTCATGTGTGTGTCCAGGATGATTCCTAGATACTGATAGGTGTCGACCCATTCAATTGTTTGACCCTGTACTGTGGATGAGGGGAGGTGTGCAGGACAAATATATAAATTGTGACACACCTTACCTTCCCTACCTTTGCCTTGCCTTCTCCTCTAAGATTTTCTTCTCCTCACCTCTCTTCTGCCTATTTCCTGTCTACTACTTTAAACAATGCTGTTTGTTGACCAAATTGTATTTTTTTTTCTGCCATGTTTCCTTCCCCCTTTTTTCATTTTTTCTTATTTTTTCTCAACACAATTTATGCTTTAATCTCAATTAGTATTAAGTTTAAGTCTTATTGTTTTTCCTGCCCGAAACGCTTTGCGTAATAGTGGCTTTAGGCATTGTATGTACTAGCTCTATCTATAAATCCATCAACTTTTTGTATCTCACCTTGTATGTATGTACTTTACCGGAATAAATATTTGTATTTGTATTTGTATTTGTATTTATTGCCTTCTCCTCCTGCTATCATCCACGGGAGACATCTCCAGTCACGCAGGGTACAGTCGCATCTCCACAGATCTCCAGTATCATCTATTGATACTGGTAATGGCTCAAAAGGGCCACCACTTATGGGCTATTCATGCCCGTGCCACCTTTTGGGTGGCTTAATCTTCATCTTCTGCAATCATCCACAGTTCACCCAGTGAGCCAACTCCACGCTGACCTTGTCTCCTGTAGCACAGAGCATCACCTTCACTCACCAGACACCACTCCACAGTGAGCATTTGAATTAAATCATGGAATACGAAATGAATTGTGATAGATCCAGCAATGCTGCTCAGTGTAGGGAAAGAAAATCTATACTCGATACAAGTTCCGAAAGTGACGGGGAGTGGAATCGTGTAAGGCAAACAGGACAAGCCACTCCATGACGACCCATCTTCCGACAAACACTCCAGCTTCTCCAGCTCTTCCAGCTCCTCAGACTAAATCTACATTGCCAGTTTTCAAGGTCCAGCATACCGAAGGTAAGTCTTCCTACGCCACTGTAGTGGACCTCGAAAAAGAGTACCCCCAGCTCCAGATCAGAGCTAAACCAAATCTCAGAGGAGAATATATTCTAAGGCCCAAAGACGAGTCGGCCGCAACGATTTTGAAAAATTACACAAAATGTGAGGAACTGAAACCAGAGGATAAAATACGAAAAATCCTTGTCCTCCACTATCCCTTGCATATGGCCCTTGACCATCTCGAAAAGCTAAACTATGTGGTGTCAGCAGAGAGATGCCAAGTATGATCCACAAAACAGGAAACCCGATAAGTCCTTCTCACAGTAAGAGGACGGATCCCGGAGAAACTTGACCTTGGAACCTGGGGCGTGTTCCAACACAGGCCTTACACCCCAGAGCCCCTAAGATGCTTCTGATGTCAAAGATTTGGGCATCACAAAGATGTCTGCCAACGCCCAGTGAGGTGTGGAGTCTGCAGCCAGCCCCACGACACAAAAATATGCATTGATAAACACAAGGCAAACCATCCTGTCCAGGCAAAGTGCCAAAATTGCTCCAAGGCACATCACGCCTGGAACTTGAAATGCCCTAAAAGGCTCAAAAGGCTTCAAACGAACCCCACCACGCCTACAGCAGAGCCGAAACCCCCACCAAAACTTATACCAGCTCCCATGCCCACTAAAACCGCGTGGGGTCTACCCATTCAGGTAGAGGGGGCACACAGCCCTTCACCATCGGCCATGGTGAAGGGTGTGAAGACCTCCGTACAAAACAAAGAGATAGCTGGGGGCCACAAGAAACATGTTCAAAGCAGTCGCCCTCCCATTGCATCCAGTAAGCACACTGGAGGCAATAAGAGTAAGAGTAACAATTCCAGTGTCAAAGTGACCACTGAGAAGGATCAAAAGTAACCAGGCCCCAAACCTGCACAGCATTAAATAGTGCTCCCGCAGAACTGGACGCTCTCTGGCCAATGCTCAAAACTTTGGTCACCGAATTGGTCGAAAGTCTGCTGTCAATACACGGTATCAAGCAAACCACAGAAACTCGGAAGACAATTGAGCACAAGCTCAAGAAATTCGAAAATATAATATCCTCACCTTCAAGAACGCAGGGCAGGAGACACCCCCCTAAAAAACAGATAGAGTCCAGCTCGTCGGAAAGCGACATTGATGAGTCAATTTCAGGTCCACTAAGAACCTATACACCAATTGCAACTTCCATGGCGTGTTCATCAGACTAGATGGCTACCACGGTAATATTAGCAAATTCCAAGAACCTAGAGGTCTAAAGATCCTGCAATGGAATGCGCAAGGACTGCGCACTAAATTGCAACACTTGCAATGCATAGCAGCAACCAAGGGCATAGACATCCTGATACTACAGGAGAGATTGCTTCGAGCCGGATTAGAACCTAAAATCTCAGGCTATCGAGGCTTCTTCCTTCCATGGATCAATGGGCAATCCAGGGGATGTGCAATCTATGTAAAATGTGACCTGATCTCCAAGTCCATAACCAGCCCACCCGATTGTGGAGCAGGGACAGAGGTAATGGGAGAGCTAAGACACGACAAACTTGAAGTGTTTAATGTATACAGGTCTCCACGTGCTGAAATGGATCTTTCTGTGTTATTTGGACACTCAACTACATCAAACACAATCATTTGTGGTGATTTTAATGTCAATCATCGATTGACATTGGGCTCGAACACAACAAATGAAGCCGGCATTCACATTGCACATCTACTGGACCAGCTTCCAGAAATCCAAATCCTAAACAAGAATGAACCTACCCACATCCAAGGAGGCAGATTAGACCTTACCTTCGTTTCAGCCTCCCTAAGAGATGCAGCAACATGGTCAGTTGAGCCCACACTCACAAGCGACCACTATGGGGTCCAAATTGATCTTAATTTAGACCTACCCACCCCACCTCTGCCTCCATCTGAAGCCTGGAACTTTGCTTTAGCAAACTGGGACCGATTTCAAAACCTCATTTCGGAGTGGCAAAGAAACTATGATGTTCCCGAAGACATTAATCAGGCAGAACAAGAATTTGTCAAAGCGATTCAAATTGCAGCCAACCACTCAATCCCACTGAAAAAACAGTCCACCGGACACAATAAAGATCATTGGTACTATTGCGAACGTGTCAAAGAACTCAACCATAGACTCAACAGAACAAGAAAGCTATACAAAAAACAGCCAAATGACCGCAACAAGACCTTACATTGTGAGGTTAAGGAATATGTGCATCGAGAGACCAGACTAATACCAGACCACTGAACGATTCTTCGCGGCAGGGGATCGTATTCCAGGGACCTGCCCGAAACTCTACGCGTACTAGTGGCTGTACAAGAATGTAACAACTCTTGTATATATCTCAAAAAAATAAATAAATAAAAGAACAAAAGTGGCTGGAATTGTTTTCACATGTGAATGAACACACCTCTCTCGGGGAGATGTGGTAGCAAATTCACCGGGCCAAAAGGAATAAAACACCTAAAGTTCCACACCCCAAGGATTCTCAACAGGAAGCCGAAGTACTGGCAACCAGGTTTGCAGAAAAAGCAGCCAGCAATCAACTTCCACCAGATGTATTAGCAGTACAGACAGGATTAGAGGAAGAAAGGTGGCACAGAATCCTTACAGCATGTGAAGAAGTCTCTGATACTAATGCTCCCTTCACACTGGATGAGCTCAATCGGGCTAAGAAAAACTCCAAAGATACATCCCCTGGAGACGGCAAAATAACCTATAAAATGATTAGAAACCTCGGCCCAGAGGAAGACGCTACATACCTAAGGTTAATTAATTTAGCCTGGACTTCTCAAACTAGACCTTCTGCTTGGAATAGAGCAGACATAGTGCCGATCCCAAAACCCAAAGATCCAGCTAATCCCAGGCCCAACTCTCTCCAAAGCTGTACAGACAAGACGGCTGACAGAATGGCACTCAACAGACTGGAGTGGAAAATGCCTAAACTGCACCATGATATGTATGTCTATAGAAGAGGGGTTGGCACAGTGGAATGTATTACAACTCTGTTAGCCCACTTGAATGACAGACCAGGAACGCTGATATTTCTGGACCTCGAGAAAGTCTTTGAACTGGCTAGCGCTCCAGCTATTCTCTGCTGCCTCATTGACAAAGAGGTCAGAGGCAACCTGCTCTCCTGGACCAAAAACTGTCTCATAAACAGAGAAGAAAGAGTAAAACTTCATGGCACAGTCTCTGAGTACAAAAGACATGAAAATGGTACACCGCAAGGAGGTATTCTTAGCCCTCTTCTCTTCAACTGATTAATGGAAAAAATAATGAGGTTGAAACTCCCACATCATTGCAGGCTGCTAAACTACGTGGACGACTTTGTCATCATCATAAAAGGAAGGGATGTGGCGCGCTTTGCACCCAAATGCTTAGACTGCATCAGTAAAGAGGCAAAACAGATTGGTATTAAACTCAACCTCTGAAAGTCAAAAGCCATGCCCATAAAAATAGCGAAGCCCAACATCCAACTCACAGTACAAGGTCAACCAATTGAATGGGTGGACACCTATCTGTATCTAGGAACAATCCTGGACACACACATGAATTTTAATGCTGAGGTCACTTAACTTGAGAGAGCGAACTGCGGCCCGGACGGCAATCCTCAGGTCGCTAACCTCCCTCTCTGGTGGAGCCAATCTGCAAGTCCTTCGCACATACTATGTACAGGCAGTCAGATCAGTGATCGACTATGCCGCACTTGCACTCACAAGTCTATCACACCAACAGTGGAAAAAGCTTGAAGTTGCCCAAAACAATGCTATGAGAGCCGCACTGGGAGCCCCCATGTGGACCAGGCTTGAAACTCTTAGACTGGAAACGGGTTTGCCCTCTCTTCAAGAAAGAATATCACAAATAACAGCTACAATTATCAGTAAGATAATTATTTCTCATGATCCAATCCCAGTACGGCAGGCCTTGGTGGTTGGACTTGGCCAAAACAACGGAAACTTTTGGGCTGCAAGAGCAGGAAATGTCCTAAACAGACTACATTTAAAAAGCATGATTCTTGATAAAGAGGGTGATCATCCACACCCAAATTACACTTCTTCCGCGCCGTGGGAAGAGCCTAGTTTCAAAATAGTAATAGAAAATCTCCCAATGAAAAGGCTGCCTATGATCCGACAATCCTAAGGCGCATAATAGCGCCTTAGGATTGTCGTGTAGTAGCAGGAGCCACCCACATCTTCACAGACGGATCGGTGGACACAGAATATGAGAGTGCTGGCGCTGCTCTTTGCACGGCCAGCGTACAGGCATATTGGAGACTGGGAGGACTAGTATCATCAACCCAACTGAGCTGTTTGCCATACAACAGGCATTCGCATATGTGATTGCACAAAACACTCAAAATGCAATCATTCACACAGACTCAAAAGCTGCACTTCAAATATTAGGACAAAAACAGTGGAAAGATAACGTGGAAATAATTACCACCATTTTGTATCTTGGAGCAGTCGCTAAAGGCAGAGGACTCAAAATAACCCTAAACTGGATCCCATCCCATGTTGGAATCCTATTAAATGAGGAAGCTGATGAAATTGCTAAATTGGCAACTCGTCATCCAGTGATATATAAAACAATTCTGCCCAGCCTAGAGAACATAAAAAACCTCTCATCACCAAAAAACTCTCACAACTCAACAAAGCCTATCTACACTAGAGAATAGCTGAAGGTTCGCCCTCTACAACATGGTATTTTCAAGCAATCAAATTATAAAGGTTAAATATCCCAAAAGGAATCCACAGGGAAATAGCAGTTATGTTATATAGACTACGTCTAGATTACAGATGCAACTGAGAGATTGGTGAACCCCGACAGAGAGAGTGCATCTTCTGCCAAACTGTCACAGAAAAGCCATTACTTCACTATCTTCTGGAATGTGAAGCAACCAACGACCTTAGAAGAGCTTTAAGAGTCCCTGAATCTTGCAGTGGCCACCCTGAAGCATTCAACACAGCCACTCTCCTGGTCAGAAAAGGTGTCCAGCAGCTGGACACCCTCAAAAAACTGTCAAGCAGTATCCTCCCCCGCGATAACAGCTAGACGATTAAATGCAGCCTCAGAATACTGAAAAGAATTACTGAACAAAAAATTGTACCACTTCCGGGCTATTCATGCCAGTGCCACCTCATGGGTGGCTTAATCTTTATCAATCAACCTGCAATCATCACAATCGACTTGAGATTGGTGCAGGACGGACCGAAACGTCGTCGTCCCTTCACCTTCTAGTGTGTGGTCTGGTCAACAATTGTGACACTAACTCCCCTCATATGTCAGTTGCTTAATTTAGAAACTGTACTTGTGGTCGATCTCGAACCCATTTATGATGTGACGACTTATACTGAATTTTGTAACTAGCTCATCAAGACTGTAACTTGCTTAGCTAAGTGAATTGTGGGGTTCAGTCCCTAAGCCCATTATGTGCCTCTGTAACCCTTTCCACTACCGCCCACAAGGTGGGTATGGGGTGCATAATAAATAAACTAAACTAAACTAACTAACTAAACTCTAGTCCTGACCCTCTTGCTCTAAATGTCACAGTAAAAACTGAACTTAAAAAGGTCCATCTTTGGCTAATTGCTTACAAACTCACCCTTAACATTGAGAAATCTTTTAATATTTTGTTTGGTAATAAATACTCAAATCAAATTAATTTAAGAATAAACAATATCCAAATTAATAATAAAGTATATGGCAAATCCCTTGAGGTGCTCATCAATAACAAGCTGTGTTACGTTTGAAGGCGGAAGAGAAATAATCTTCGTCCACATGGTTTATTCTTAACCACCACCAACAACAACAAAACAATTATCAGGTACACACAGAAATCACACTAACGTGATGCATCAAATGAACAAATCCACAAGGGCAGTGACGAGGATGCATCACGTTAGTGTGATTTCTGTGTGTAATTTCTGTAAGTTTGTGGTTCCCATGGTGCAGTGGTAAGACACTCGCCTGCCGTTCCGCGAGCGCTTTGTCATGGGTTCGTATCCTGGCCAGGGAGGATTTACTGGGCGCAAATCTTTAACTGTAGCCTCTGTTTAACTCAACAGAAAAAAGTGTACTTGGTTGTAAAAACGATTCTTCGCGGCGGGGATCGTATTCCAGGGACCTGCCCGAAACGCTACGTGTACTAGTGGCTGTACAAGAATGTAACAACTCCTGTATTTATCTAAAAAAAAAAAAAAATGATGTAAGGGCGAAGAGGGAGAACGGCCTATTGACATAGCTCGAGTGCATGGGGAAGTTGTGTAAAACCCTGGTTTGTGCCTCGGAGAGGCTGCGGGATCCAGTAAGTTCAGTAGAACTTCGGTTTCAACTCTTTTTTAACCCTGTCCTAGCTCAGTCGATTAAGACAGTGTCTGGGATGCTCCCGGGTGCAGGTTCGAATCCTCGTCACAGCCCTTGTGGATTTGTTAATTATCAGGTACATAGCTTACTATTTATAAGATCATAAACAAAAGAGCATCTGCCCCAAACATGCTACATCCAACATCTGTAGTTCTCAATCCCAACAAGCTGAATTTCCAAGGGACACATTCTAAATATATAAAAATAAGTTTCTAAAACTGTTGGCATTCTTTCTAAGATCAGATATTATGTACCTCGCCCTGCCCTGGTGACGCTCTATTACTCTCTCATCTATCCTTATCTCAATTATAGTATTTGTGCTTGGGGTTCTACGGCACAAAATCCTTTACTTCCTCTAATTACTCAAAGCTGCTAATAGAACAATATCTAACTCTGGCCCCAACCAGCACTTGGTACTTTTACTCAAATAAATAAATAAATAAATAAATAAATAAATAAATAAATAAATAAATAAATAAATAAATAAATAAATAAATATATGTTTATCCAGGTAAAGTACATACATACAAGAGGTTATACAAAAATTGATAGATTTATAGACAGAGCTAGTATATACAAAGCCTAAAGCCACTATTACACAAAGCGTTTCGAGCAGGAAAAACAATAAAGACTAAAACTTAATACTAATTGAGATTAAAGTATAAAATGTGTTGAGAACAAATAAAAAAGGGGGGAACATGGCAGAAAAAGCAGCACAAATACAATTTGGTCGACAAACAGCATTGTTAAAAAAAACAGACATAAAATAATAAATAAATAAATAAATGTTTATTTAGGTAAGGTATACATACATACAAGAGATTTTACAAAGATTGATGGATTTATAGATAGAGCTAGTACATACAATGCCTAAAGCCACTATTACGCAAAGCGTTTCGGGCAGGAAAAACATTAATGACTAAAGCCTAATACTAATTGAGTATAAAAAATAAAATGTGTTGAGAACAAATAAAAATAGACATAAAAAAGGGGGAACATGGCTGAAAAAGCAGCACAAATACAATTAGGTCGACAAACAGCGTTGTTTAAAAAAACCAGACATGGGTTGACAATAGAGGGGTAAAGTAGGTTACAGGGAATTTATTAGGTAGTGCTTCGTTTTTATCTTAAACTGGTTGAGAGAGGTACAGTCTTTAACATGGTTGGGAAGGTCATTCCACATTCAGGATCCCTTGATTTGTAGAGCATTTCTAGTTTGATTAAGTCGTACTCTAGGAATATCAAAACTGTATTTATTTCTGGTGTGGTGCTCATGGGTTCTGTTACAACCTTCAATGAAGCTTTTGAGGTCAGGATTGGCATTACAGTTCAGCGTTTTATATATGTATAATACACATGAGAGAATGTGCAGTGACTTAATATCTAACATATTCAGAGATATGAGCAGGGGTACCGAGTGATGTCTGGGGCCAGAGTTGGATATTGTCCTAATAGCAACTTTGTGTTGAGTAATTAGAGGACGTAAATGATTTTGGATAGTAGAACCCCAAGCACAAATACCATAGTTGAGATATGGATAGATGAGGGAGTAATAGAGAGTCACCAGGGCAGGGCGGGGTACATAATATTTGATTTATTTATTTATTTTTATTTATTTATTTATTTATATGCAAGAAGGTACATTGGGTTAGAGAGAATACATAGCATAGTATTGACAATCTTGTAAAGCCACTAGTACGCGCAGCGTTTCGGGCAGGTCCTTAATCTAACAGATATTTTAAGTAGGTAAATTCTAGCAGAATTAATAAAATGATAACAGATACATTGCAAGAAAAAAAATGGGATGAGAGAGAATAGTAAGTATATTAAAGCACATTGGTATATTAAAGCTCTGGTTGATTACATTGACAACTTGATTGGTAATTTAAACAAGATTAAGAGACACCGTACAGCAGATTGATAGCACATATAAGAAGACAGTAATGATCACATTGGTAAAGATGTTCGAATTGGGTACAAAAAGATAGAGAGATTGGGTAGCAATAGATACAGTGCGATTTTAAAGCAACAAGGTAAAAAATTATGCAGACGAGATTAGGTACTTTTTAGTTTTGTTTTTGAATGACGCAAAAGTTAGACAGCTTTTCAATTCGTTAGTGAGTGAGTTCCATAGACTGGGTCCCTTTATTTGCATAGAGAGTTTACACAGATTAAGTTTGACTCTGGGGATATCAAAAAAATATTTATTTCTGGTGTGGTGATAATGGGTCCTATTACATCTGTCCAGGGAGAGTTTCATAGCAGGATTTGCATTTAAGAACAGGGTTTTGTAAATGTAATTGACACAAGAACATTTGTTGGTGAGGATTTGTGGATGATCTTAGAAAGATTGCCAATAGTTTTTGAAACTTTTTTTTATATATTTAGAATGTGTCCCTGGAAATTCAGCTTGTGGTCAACGAGAACGCCAAGGAATTTGCCATATATTTTGTTACAAATTTGGGTATTGTTTATCCTGAGATTTATTTGATTAAAGGATTTATTGCCAAACAGAATATAGAAAGTTTTGTCAATGTTCAGGGTGAGTTTGTTGGCAGTTAGCCAAGGATGGACTTTATTTAGCTCAGTATTCACTGTGACATTTAGAGCAAGGGGGTCAAGATTGGAGTAAATGTAGGTTGTGTCGTCAGCAAATAGAATTGGTTTGAGGTGTTGGGAGGCATTTGGAAGGTCATTAACGTAGATAAGAAAGAGTAGAGGGCCAAGTATGCTGCCCTGAGGAACACCGATGTTGATGGGTAGGGTGGGAGAAATTGAATTATTCACAGAATCATACTGAAGCCTTTCAGTAAGGTAAGATTTGAGGTATTGCACGGAGTGTCCTCTGACTCCATAATTTATCAAGAGCAGCATGCATCAAGTTAATCATACTAATAAGTGCATCGTTAGTGCTTTTTTCGGGTCTGAAGCCATATTGACAAGAGCTAAGTATATTGTGTTTGGCTGGATAAGATTAAAGCTGCTTGTAGATTAGTTTTTCAAATATTTTTGACAAGTTGGGCAGGATTGATATAGGTCTGTAGTTGTTAACATCTGTGAGATCACCACATTTGTGGACAGGGGTTACTCTCGCTTTTTTTAGCATATCTGGAAAGGTTCATATCATATATTTGGTAACGCTAAGGTAACGAAAGGTAACACTATCATATATTTGCCTCCTTCAGAGTCAAGGGTAACGATGCTGTCTTGACTGTGGGAGCAGTCTACAGGGTTCCTAACACTGATGTGACTGAATTTAACTCAAACCTTAGAAATCATATACTAGAGAACAGATTGAACAAAAACCACTTAATTATTTCTGGCGACTTTAACGTTGACCTCAGTAGTGAAGTTGAGGACTAGAGCGACGCGCGCCATCTGCCCACTCTTAAGTTGTGAATGAGATGAGGTAAACAGTTGGTGTTGAAGGAGTGTATAGGTGATAGAGTTGGACGGCTGTGAACCATTACCCTTAAGCGTTTTTCAACGTCTGCGGAGGGGTGTGCGTACTGGTCACCGGTTAGAGGGTAACTGAAGAGACTTTTCCGAGTAGTTTGGTTATATCTCCCCCTCCCGGAGAGTAGGCAATGACTGCCATTACTTCCTCAGACACGGCGGAAGTGGTTAGGTATCCATTACCCACTGCGTTTCGTTAAGGAAGGGGAGATGTAGCTACGGTCCGCGACTCCGTCTCTCTCTCTCTCTCTCTCTCTCTCTCTCTCTCTCTCTCTCTCTCTCTCTCTCTCTCTCTCTCTCTCTCTCTCTCTCTCTCTCTCTCTCTCTCTCTCTCTCTCTCTCTCTCTCTCTCTCTCTCTCTCTCTCTCTCTCTCTCTCTCTCTCTCTCTCTCTCTCTCTCTCTCTCTCTCTCTCTCTCTCTCTCTCTCTCTCTCTCTCTCTCTCTCTCTCTCTCTCTCTCTCTCTCTCTCTCTCTCTCTCTCTCTCTCTCTCTCTCTCTCTCTGTCTCTCTCTCTCTCTCTCTCTCTCTCTCTCTCTCTCTCTCTCTCTCTCTCTCTCTCTCTCTCTCTCTCTCTCTCTCTCTCTCTCTCTCTGTCTCTCTCTCTCTCTCTCTCTCTCTCTCTCTCTCTCTCTCTCTCTCTCTCTCTCTCTCTCTCTCTCTCTCTCTCTCTCTCTCTCTCTCTCTCTCTGTCGCTCTCTCTCTCTCTCTCTCTCTCTCTCTCTCTGTCTCTCTCTCTCTCTCTCTCTCTCTCTCTCTCTCTCTCTCTCTCTCTCTCTCTCTCTCTCTCTCTCTCTCTCTCTCTCTCTCTCTGTCTCTCTCTCTCTCTCTCTCTCTCTCTCTCTCTCTCTCTCTCTCTCTCTCTCTCTCTCTCTCTCTCTCTCTCTCTCTCTCTCTCTCTCTCTCTCTCTCTCTCTCTCTCTCTCTCTCTCTCTCTCTCTCTCTCTCTCTCTCTCTCTCTCTCTCTCTGTCTCTCTCTCTCTCTCTCTCTCTCTCTCTCTCTCTGTCTCTCTCTCTCTCTCTCTCTCTCTCTCTGTCTCTCTCTCTCTCTCTCTCTCTCTCTCTCTCTCTCTCTCTCTCTCTCTCTCTCTCTCTCTCTCTCTCTCTCTCTCTCTCTCTCTCTCTCTCTCTCTCTCTCTCTCTCTCTCTCTCTCTCTCTCTCTGTCTCTCTCTCTCTCTCTCTCTCTCTCTCTCTCTCTCTCTCTCTCTCTCTCTCTCTCTCTCTCTCTCTCTCTCTCTCTCTCTCTCTCTCTCTCTCTCTCTCTCTCTCTCTCTCTCTCTCTCTCTCTCTCTCTCTCTCTCTCTCTCTCTCTCTCTCTCTCTCTCTGTCGCTCTCTCTCTCTCTCTCTCTCTCTCTCTCTGTCTCTCTCTCTCTCTCTCTCTCTCTCTCTCTCTCTCTCTCTCTCTCTCTCTCTCTCTCTCTCTCTCTCTCTCTCTCTCTCTCTCTCTCTCTCTCTCTCTCTCTCTCTCTCTCTCTCTCTCTCTCTCTCTCTCTCTCTCTGTCTCTCTCTCTCTCTCTCTCTCTCTCTCTCTCTGTCTCTCTCTCTCTCTCTCTCTCTCTCTCTCTCTCTCTCTCTCTCTCTCTCTCTCTCTCTCTCTCTCTCTCTCTCTCTCTCTCTCTCTCTCTCTCTCTCTCTCTCTCTCTCTCTGTCGCTCTGTCTCTCTCTCTCTCTCTCTCTCTCTCTCTCTCCAGATCATTTAATAGTTGGGAAAGTAACATCATTTCCTTTCTCCTGCTGCCGCTGTTCACGTATCTTTTTTCATTTCACTTAGACTGACAGCGCACCAGAGGATGGACGACTAATGTCAATTTTCGAGCCCCCATCACTCACACCCTTATAACCTTGTAAGGTAACACGACCAACATGATGACATCGTTCTTTGCTCAAATATCATTAATGTAACGTGAACAAATATACTAACTTCGTTCTTTGCCCAAATAACATTTTAAGAGTAACGAGCAACTTTCTGTCCGATGTCTGAATAATGAAATGTAAACCATGTTTAGCCATTACATCCAAACACAATAAAATATTTTTGTTCCACACATACAAATTCCAAGCAAAGTAAGCATATATACGACAATATGGAAAAACACAATCTTGATACTATTATTAAATTGACTTGTTCATTATCCCCGAGTTTGACACACACTCTCTTAAGACCTACATTATCCAATGTAAACAGACCGGATGAGACGATAGTGAAATAGCTCTGGGTTATGTCTGTTTTCAGTTCTTATAACATTTGAAAATGTATGCGTGGTTACTCATTCCGTCTCGTCGCATCTCGTTAGGGACTGACCTTGGGTCTTTCCATAGCGCGAGTTTTCACTCAACATCAACCATTAGCAATCGTTCGATCCAACAGAAAAAAACAGAGACTAGTGTTAGCATAATAGGTGAAAAAATAGTTGATCTTTCTCTTATTACGTTTTATTCAATAACTGGTAGACATAACATAAGTCGCATATTTATCTTGGTAAAACAAAACATAATAACTGACAGACAGACAGACATAACACTCAGCTTAATGCAGTTGCATGACTACTAGGTATCAGCGGAGTTTCAAAAAGTTTTTTTTAGCTTTAGGCTTAGATTTTAGATTTTTGCTAGGTTTTTCTATAGTCAGACGATTATCGCTTCGTTTAATCTGTCGTTTGGGTGGGGGAGGTGCTATTATTTCACGCTCAACCTCGCTATCACAGTCGGTGTCACTATCACTGGTGGTGTCAATATAGCGGGATCTATTAAGATCGTCCCCAACTCGTATCCTTCGCAGAGGGGTAAAGTTTTCGTCATCACTGCTTATTATCATCGTCTGAGACACGGTGTTACACGCATCACGACCTCTAGCCCGAGATGTGGCTTTGTGTGAACTTAGTTTAGAGTTGTGGGATGTGGAGGAGGGGTGAGAGCATGGTTCAGGGTCAAGGTTTGTAGACACACCTTGGAGTGAACTAAGTTGGGGGTTGAGGAAAAGATTCACATCAACGTCAGTAAGCAATCCACGTTGCTGACTGTCTGTAAGCATTATACGCTCACCCAGTAAGGCTTCTACATTCAAATCATTTTCGGTTTGAGTAGCGGGGTTGTCCTCTGAGAGAGAAATAGCGGCGAACACCGCATCATCAAGACCTTCACTCATAGTCAAGAGATCTGGATACTCACCCCCCTGTGAAATATCCACACTCATTCTTACTACTTTTTCTTCAGTCCTATTATCGCTAGTAGTACTACTAGTAGTAGGGTCACTACCTACTCTACACCCCCCAGTTAAAAGGCTGGGGGACACCACCTCTTCAACGGTATCCATAAAATATAAAGCGTTATTCCCCCTCTGATCAGCAGTAGGACCGGGTGGTACACAATGAGGGAAGGTGTTACTAGTACTTCTATCACCACGATCTCCATCAGCAGGAGCAGTATCGGGTGTGGTAGCGGTGTGTGTAGGGAGACAAGCACGTGCGGTGCGTGTGGCACCAGCAGGGGCGACACCTGTCGCGTCCTGGTCGCTATGGTTACCAGCACCAACGTGGGAGGGGGGGTGTTACGAACCCGGATCCAGTGTCCGAGCTCGGAGCAGTGACAACCGTGCCATCTGTGGGTCAGCTCCCGAAACCCCCTCCAAGAGGACGACGACACCTGGTGAGGACGTCGTGTACCAGCTACGAGAGCCAGTTTCCAGTCCCGTTGAGCACTCTACACCGCCGCCACTGACCTCTGGTGAGGTGGTGCTCAGACTACAACGCCATCTATGAAGTGGATGTGTCGAGCGTTTGTGTCTGAGCCTGTAAGTGAGGTGCCTTAGTGTGTCCCAGTTATTGATGACGTGTCTGCTTACAGAGTCGACCTGGGACTGCTGTGATGGAAGTGGAGTCAGTCTACCCGAGGCAGCCGTCTCCGAACCTTGAGCTTTGCTGCAGCAGTTGCGAAGTCGTCCCCCCCCCCCCCCCCCGGAAGAACACTGTGGTGTGTTAGCCTGCCAGTGGAGTGGCAGTGAAAGGTTTACCCGGAACCGACTGTTGGAGACGATCGTCCACTGGGGTATTGAGGACGGGAGAGTGATTTGTGGTGTCACACGAGGCTCCTGTCCAGGGCGTTCCCCTTATATCGTTCGTGGAGTGGCCTGACCAGCCTTGCTGGTCCGGAACCTGCCAGCAGACCGGCTGGATTTGTGGTTGACGGCCTCCACGGCGGTGCCCCCAGTGGACCTGTGTTTTGGCTGACCTGTGGCCAGGGTAGGCTCGACGTCTCAGAAGAATTCGTTGTGAGGCCACGAAGAAAGCACCGAGGACTCGGCACCTAGCTTCTGGATCCAGAGTCTTCAGCAGAAGACTATTTTGTGAATAATCCCCTTGTATAGTGTTAATACCCCTCCCCCTGTGTATTCTTTTTATATATTTAATTGGTGATGGTGATAAGTATAATAAGTTCTTAACTTTCTTTCCCTACTCCCTTTAAGTTACTTGCATCACGGATCACATCCCTTGATAGCCACTACTGGCTTGGGAACGGATATATATCTTCCTCTAACAACATCAGAGTTTAGAACCCCGTTGCGTCCCGAGAGGGCCGTAACAGGGGGCTATCACCGTAGTCGACTGGAGTAGGGGGGGGGAGGACGCAACCACCTCCCCGGTGTTTGTGTGTATGTGGGTGGTTCCCAAGAATATGAAAATATTCCCTCCAGAGGTGGATCTGCTGGGGCCGCTGCTGTTGCTGCTGCTGCTGCTCACACCGCAGCTGCCAGCTTTCTCCAGATAATCTAAAAAAAAGTTTACATTACTAGCATAACACTCACTCACACACACACACACACACACACACACACACACACACACACACACACACACACACACACACACACACACACACACACACACACACACACACACACACACACACACACTAAATGGGTAGAACACCTGGAGAGAAATGATATAACATCAGACAGACAGTATGGTTTTCGATCTGGAAGATCCTGTGTATCGAATTTACTCAGTTTCTATGATCGAGCCACAGAGATATTACAGGAAAGAGATGGTTGGGTTGACTGCATCTATCTGGACCTAAAAAAGGCTTTCGACAGAGTTCCACATAAGAGGTTGTTCTGGAAACTGGAAAATATTGGAGGGGTGACAGGTAAGCTTCTATCATGGATGAAAAATTTTCTGACTGATAGAAAAATGAGGGCAGTAATCAGAGGCAATGTATCGGAATGGAGAAATGTCACAAGTGGAGTACCACAGGGTTCAGTTCTTGCACCAGTGATGTTTATTGTTTACATAAATGATCTACCAGTTGGTATACAGAATTATATGAACATGTTTGCTGATGATGCTAAGATAATAGGAAGGATAAGAAATTTAGATGATTGTCATGCCCTTCAAGAAGACCTGGACAAAATAAGTATATGGAGCACCACCTGGCAAATGGAATTTAATGTTAATAAATGTCATGTTATGGAATGTGGAATAGAAGAACATAGACCCCATACAACCTATATATTATGTGAGAAATCTTTAAAGAATTCTGATAAAGAAAGAGATCTAGGGGTGGTTCTAGATAGAAAACTATCACCTGAGGACCACATAAAGAATATTGTGCAAGGAGCCTATGCGATGCTTTCTAACTTCAGAATTGCATTTAAATACATGGATGGCGATATACTAAAGAAGTTGTTCATGACTTTTGTTAGGCCAAAGCTAGAATATGCAGTTGTTGTGTGGTGCCCATATCTTAAGAAGCACATCAACAAACTGGAAAAGGTGCAAAGACATGCTACTAAGTGGCTCCCAGAACTGAAGGGCAAGAGCTACGAGGAGAGGTTAGAAGCATTAAATATGCCAAAACTAGAAGACAGAAGAAAAAGAGGTGATATGATCACTACGTACAAAATAGTAACAGGAATTGATAAAATCGACAGGGAAGACTTCCTGAGACCTGGAACTTCAAGAACAAGAGGCCATAGATTTAAACTAGCTAAACACAGATGCCGAAGAAATATAAGAAAATTCACCTTCGCAAATAGAGTGGTAGACGGTTGGAACAAGTTAAGTGAGAAGGTGGTGGAGGCCAAGACCGTCAGTAGTTTCAAAGCGTTATATGACAAAGAGTGCTGGGAAGACGGGACACCACGAGCGTAGCTCTCATCCTGTAACTACACTTAGGTAATTACACACACACACACACAAACACACACACACACACACACACACACACACACACACACACACACACACACACACACACACACACACACACACACACACACACACACACACACACACACACTCACACAATCTTATTATCAAGCTATTCACAATGGCTATACAAGCAACGTTATTCACAGAGACTATGAGATAACACATAATTGTGATGGATACTTACAACTGTTGGCTGAATTTCCCTCTCTTTCCAGTTGCAGGACGGAATAGGTGAAATTCAATCCATAGGCGTAGACCATGTTGCTTAGCGCAATGCTGACATTTTCAGTACGTTTACCACTGATGAAAGGACAGTGTGGAGCTGCAGCTACATGTCGACTGCGGGGGGTGTCCTCCCCCTCCACCCATCCTCCAATTAAGGCATAACAGAAACTGCATATGCAGTAATCCACGGATTTGGTGAAGTAGAATCCATCACTGGCTAAATCCTGGGGCAAAAGCCAGTCAAGACGCCATCCCACAAAGGTGTCTAACCTCATCTGCTCACAACGCAATCGTTCCATGCTGCGGAAAGTTTTGGTGCGAAAGACGTCCATGCTTGGTCGAACACTCAAAATTGTGGTAAAGGTTTGACCGTTTCCGGGCTATTTATCTTTGAGAATGGGGTGACGCATTTCGCTACATATTCATTGAGAAATCTATGTATTAGCTTTAAGGTAAACCCAATTAGTTTAAGCAGAGGTAGTGGGAAAGATGAAATAGGTAGCTTCGCACGGATTGAAAAAAAAAAAAAAATCTAATCTGTTCTATCCAGTAGTGGATTAAAGTTTGCACTCACTCTAAACACCGCTCGAGGGAGTAGTTTTGTTTGGAGATAAATATGATATATATATATATATATATATATATATATATATATATATATATATATATATATATATATATATATATATATATATATATATATATATATATATATATATATATATGTCGTACCTAGTAGCCAGAACGCACTTCTCGGCCTACTATTCAAGGCCCGATTTGCCTAATAAGCCAAGTTTTCCTGAATTAATATATTTTCTCAAATTTTTTTCTTATGAAATGATAAAGCTACCCATTTCATTATGTATGAGGTAAATTTTTTTTTATTGGAGTTAAAATTAACGTAGATATATGACCGAACCTATCCAACCCTGCCTAACCTAACCTAACCTATCTTTATAGGTTAGACTAGGTTAGGTAGCCGAAAAAGTTAGGTTAGGTTAGGTTAGGTAGGTTAGGTTGCCGAAAAACAATTAATTCATGAAAACTTGGCCTTTTAGGCAAATCGGGCCTTGCATAGTAGGCTGAGAAGTACGTTCTGGCTACTAGGTACGACATATATATATATATATATATATATATATATATATATATATATATATATATATATATATATATATATATATATATATATATATATATATATGTCGTACCTAGTAGCCAGAACGCACTTGTCAGCCTACTATGCAAGGCCAGATTTGCCTAATAAGCCAAGTTTTCCTGAATTAATATATTTTCTCTATTTTTTTTCTTATGAAATGATAAAGCTACCCATTTCATTATATATGAGGTCAATTTTTTTTTATTGGAGTTAAAATTAACGTAGATATATGACCAAACCTAACCAACCCTACCTAACCTAACCTAACCTATCTTTAGAGGTTAGGTTAGGTGAGGTAGCCGAAAAAGTTAGGTTAGGTTAGGTTAGGTAGGTTAGGTGGTCGAAAAACAATTAATTCAGGAAAACTTGGCTTATTAGGCAAATCGGGCCTTGCGTAGTAGGCATAAAAGTGCGTTCTGGCTACTAGGTACGACATATATATATATATATATATATATATATATATATATATATATATATATATATATATATATATATATATATATGTATATATATATATATATATATATATATATATATATATATATATATATATATATATATATATATATATATATATATATATATATATATATATTGTCCTGTTATGTTGGACATTGTCTTCTGTGACGGTAACGTTATGTTCTGGTCTTGTCCTTACTCTCATGGTGGGTAGAGTAAATACCTCCATGATTTGGGTGATCATGGTAAGTTGATCTATTCTTATGCGAATTGTCTCAAGAATTCGCAATCTTCTTGCATCTGGGGTTTTTGTCTATTATGCAGATATTCTTGTTCAACATTTCTCTTGTTAGAGTGATGACATGGGCTTGTCTCATGCGATTCCTGGGGGCGCCGGATTGAAGATGATCTAACAATCGCCTCGTCAGCTTGGTCGGTGTCATACCTATGTACTTAGATTGAAGGTTGCATCCTTCGTGGGGGGCAAGTGTACATGTATACAACGCTTGACTGCTGTAGAGGGTTCTCCTTCGCTTCGGAACTGTTTTGATTAGGAGTTCGGAAGTCTTCTTGGTTTTGTAGAATATTATCAGGTCTAATATATATATATATATATATATATATATATATATATATATATATATATATATATATATATATATATATTAGACCTGATAATATATAATATAAATAATAATATATTATATATATTATATATATATATATATATATATATATATATATATATTAGTATATTTTGGTAGCAGTCTTTCCTGTAGACATATTTTATTAAATATGACCGAAAAAGTAAGATTAATAATTCTAACACGAATTTTCTCAATCTTTCGTACATTATGCTTCACTGTTGGAGGTAAATCAAAAATCACTTCTCCAAAATTCATTTTTATTTCTAGTCTGACGCGACACGGGCGCGTTTCGTAAAACTTATTACATTTTCAAAGACTTCACAAATACACAACTGATTAGAACTTGCGTTTCCCTGATTTTATATCTACATTTGAGTGAGGTGGGAAGGGTGATGTGGCATTACATTTGAGTAAGGTGGGAAGGATGATGTGGCATTAGAGGATATTAATAGGGTATTAAAAGTATCAACACAAGACAGAACACGAAACAATGGATATTGAATAGAAGTGTTTGTAGAAAGCCTATTGGTCCATATTTCTTGATGCTTCTATATTGGAGCGGAGTCTTGAGGTGGGTAGAATATAGTTGTGCAATAATTGGCTGTTGATTGCTGGTGTTGACTTCTTGATGTGTAGTGCCTCGCAAACGTCGAGCCGCCTGCTATCGCTGTATCTATCGATGATTTCTGTGTTGTTTACTAGGATTTCTCTGGCGATGGTTTGGTTATGGGAAGAGATTATATGTTCCTTAATGGAGCCCTGTTGTTTATGCATCGTTAAACGCCTAGAAAGAGATGTTGTTGTCTTGCCTATATACTGGGTTTTTTGGAGCTTACAGTCCCCAAGTGGGCATTTGAAGGCATAGACGACGTTAGTCTCTTTTAAAGCGTTCTGTTTCGTGTCTGGAGAGTTTCTCATGAGTAGGCTGGCCGTTTTTCTGGTTTTATAGTAAATCGTCAGTTGTATCCTCTGATTTTTGTCTGTAGGGATAACGTTTCTATTAACAATATCTTTCAGGACCCTTTCCTCTGTTTTATGAGCTGTGGAAAAGAAGTTCCTGTAAAATAGTCTAATAGGGGGTATAGGTGTTGTGTTAGTTGTCTCTTCGGAGGTTGCATGGCTTTTCACTTTCCTTCTTATGATGTCTTCGATGAAACCATTGGAGAAGCCGTTATTGACTAGAACCTGCCTTACCCTACAGAGTTCTTCGTCGACTTGCTTCCATTCTGAGCTGTGGCTGAGAGCACGGTCGACGTATGCGTTAACAACACTCCTCTTGTACCTGTCGGGGCAGTCGCTGTTGGCATTTAGGCACATTCCTATGTTTGTTTCCTTTGTGTAGACTGCAGTGTGGAAACCTCCGCCCTTTTCCATGACTGTTACATCTAGAAAAGGCAGCTTCCCATCCTTTTCCGTCTCGTAAGTGAAACGCAGCACGGAACTCTGCTCAAATGCCTCCTTCAGCTCCTGCAGATGTCTGACATCAGGTACCTGTGTAAAAATGTCGTCAACATACCTGCAGTATATGGCCGGTTTCAAGTTCATGTCGACTAAGACTTTTTGCTCGATGGTACCCATGTAGAAGTTTGCAAACAGGACACCTAGGGGAGAACCCATAGCGACCCCATCTACTTGCTTATACATGTGCCCATCCGGGCTCAAGAAGGGTGCCTCTTTAGTACAAGCTTGGAGTAGTTTCCTCAGAATACTTTCTGGCATGTCAAGAGGAGTACAGGCTGGATCACGATACACTCTGTCGGCTATCATTCCGATTGTCTCGTCCACAGGTACGTTGGTACCAACGTACCTGTGGACGAGACAATCGGAATGATAGCCGACAGAGTGTATCGTGATCCAGCCTGTACTCCTCTTGACATGCCAGAAAGTATTCTGAGGAAACTACTCCAAGCTTGTACTAAAGAGGCACCCTTCTTGAGCCCGGATGGGCACATGTATAAGCAAGTAGATGGGGTCGCTATGGGTTCTCCCCTAGGTGTCCTGTTTGCAAACTTCTACATGGGTACCATCGAGCAAAAAGTCTTAGTCGACATGAACTTGAAACCGGCCATATACTGCAGGTATGTTGACGACATTTTTACACAGGTACCTGATGTCAGACATCTGCAGGAGCTGAAGGAGGCATTTGAGCAGAGTTCCGTGCTGCGTTTCACTTACGAGACGGAAAAGGATGGGAAGCTGCCTTTTCTAGATGTAACAGTCATGGAAAAGGGCGGAGGTTTCCACACTGCAGTCTACACAAAGGAAACAAACATAGGAATGTGCCTAAATGCCAACAGCGACTGCCCCGACAGGTACAAGAGGAGTGTTGTTAACGCATACGTCGACCGTGCTCTCAGCCACAGCTCAGAATGGAAGCAAGTCGACGAAGAACTCTGTAGGGTAAGGCAGGTTCTAGTCAATAACGGCTTCTCCAATGGTTTCATCGAAGACATCATAAGAAGGAAAGTGAAAAGCCATGCAACCTCCGAAGAGACAACTAACACAACACCTATACCCCCTATTAGACTATTTTACAGGAACTTCTTTTCCACAGCTCATAAAACAGAGGAAAGGGTCCTGAAAGATATTGTTAATAGAAACGTTATCCCTACAGACAAAAATCAGAGGATACAACTGACGATTTACTATAAAACCAGAAAAACGGCCAGCCTACTCATGAGAAACTCTCCAGACACGAAACAGAACGCTTTAAAAGAGACTAACGTCGTCTATGCCTTCAAATGCCCACTTGGGGACTGTAAGCTCCAAAAAACCCAGTATATAGGCAAGACAACAACATCTCTTTCTAGGCGTTTAACGATGCATAAACAACAGGGCTCCATTAAGGAACATATAATCTCTTCCCATAACCAAACCATCGCCAGAGAAATCCTAGTAAACAACACAGAAATCATCGATAGATACAGCGATAGCAGGCGGCTCGACGTTTGCGAGGCACTACACATCAAGAAGTCAACACCAGCAATCAACAGCCAATTATTGCACAACTATATTCTACCCACCTCAAGACTCCGCTCCAATATAGAAGCATCAAGAAATATGGACCAATAGGCTTTCTACAAACACTTCTATTCAATATCCATTGTTTCGTGTTCTGTCTTGTGTTGATACTTTTAATACCCTATTAATATCCTCTAATGCCACATCATCCTTCCCACCTTACTCAAATGTAATGCCACATCACCCTTCCCACCTCACTCAAATGTAGATATAAAATCAGGGAAACGCAAGTTCTAATCAGTGGTGTATTTGTGAAGTCTTTGAAAATGTAATAAGTTTTACGAAACGCGCCCGTGTCGCGTCAGACTAGAAATAAAAATGAATTTTGGAGAAGTGATTTTTGATTTACCTCCAACAGTGAAGCATAATGTACGAAAGATTGAGAAAATTCGTGTTAGAATTATTAATCTTACTTTTTCGGTCATATTTAATAAAATATATATATATATATATATATATATATATATATATATATATATATATATATATATATATATATATATATATACAGCACCGCCTTAGACTAATTTCTATAGGGAAGGAGCTGTGAAGGGATGTACCATCTCTCCCCAACTTAGAAAAAATCTTAGCCTGGTGCAAAGTCAATATAAAACCTCATTGTTGAGAATATAGTATTACACCTATCTTACTGCTAGAATGGACTATAATCCACGTTTATTAAATAATAATAAATAAATAATATAAAATATGTAACTATGGAGTATGGTTAATCATTAATTGGAAACTAACCTGGGAGCATGCGCGCACGCGCGCCACACACGACGAGGATAAAAGGGGGGTGGGTAGATCACACTAATTCATTACTGCCCGCTCATCGCTCCCCTGTGTTTCATCTATATCGCGTTGGGGAAAAAAATGAACTCCATAGCCAAAATGAACTCTGTAGAAATTCATCACGGATACATGACGGATGAGGAGTTTAACAATCGAGAGTGCTGCATTGTCTACTCTGTAAATTGTATATCATGCTCCCCCTACGGCATGTCCCAGGACATTGCTGATAAATATTCTCACGCCACTGCTTACGCCAGAACGCAATTGTATAATCTAAAGAGATGCATCAGAGAAGATCGTCCAACACCTGGATCCATTCACATCAGCAGAGACAGTCAAGGACCAAGCATAGTAGCCTTGGCAACGCAGTATGGATTAAGGAAGCCTATTGAGAGGAATGATATTGCTCAAGCCATTACCGATAAATCAAAAGATTACTCTATGGTTAAAGGGCTGCGTGCTAATACGAAAGAAAACCGCTTGTTATACTTGACGAAATCATTAGAAGAACTCTTATTGTATATTGAAGATACCGAGGAGATCACGAAAGTTATTCTTCCCTGGGGTGTAGGTATGTCAAGTCGGTGTGAAGATGCAGAGTGGGAAGGTACTCACCTCCCCATTATTCAAAATATGCAGGGGAGTTTAAAACCTTATAACGTCAAAGTGATTTTAGTCCGCCCCAGGGAAACAGGAACGAAACAAAACAGGAAACCCGCTAACCTTCGCACGACCGTATAAAGGGGTGGCTGCTCTCCCCTCTCCGACTCACTTCCTCTACTCTACTCATCAGATAAGATGTTGACGACTGTAGCTGGCAGCCTTTCATCTTTTTCGGAGTACTCTTACTCCGACTGCATCATCTATGATATGGACGCTTGTAGTGCGATGATGAGTGGGGTGGTTGAAGAATTATGGACTCGTTATCCCTATGCTCGCATTCATCGGAGCAAACTACCCTACAAAAATCGTGCAGAGAGAAGAGACCGAGCCCTGCCTGGAGAGATTGTCTATGGTGAACCCCCTCAATTCAACAATCGAATTGGTGATGACCCTCATCTACCTCATCTCATCGGATTAATAACACATCACGCTGGAGGGAAATCATCTAAACCCCTGAACATGACGATAAAGGAAATCGAGACATTATATGCTGCCGACCCGCACTACTACAGAGGCTTACAGTTGGATACAGAAGAAATGCGTCGTTATTGGTTTACAAAATCTCTGCGTAAGGCCTTTGCAGTCATCTTAACAAGAGAAGAAGAATATAAAATTAATCGCATAATTTTCCCTTTTGGACTTGGGATGGGCTGTGGTCAGTACTGGAAGAGCTATAATCAAGAAGTATGGAGACTGAAATATCTACCCATAATGATGAAGTTGGAGCGGTATTACCAGCGTCGCGGGTTGAAATTTGTGATGGTTGACTCTGCAAGCAATGCAATCCCTGCAGCATTGCCTACACACGGTGTGCTTACACATAAGTTAAGTGAAGGAGTTGCCTCTGCTTATCATCGGATGAAGAACAACAACTTGAACGCAGATGTGGATGAAGCTGGAGGTGAAACTACAAAACCCCATTGCAAAGCCGTGCCTATAATAGACCTCACAGGGGATATAGAACTCATTGATTTAACAGTCGACTAGAAATATATATAAACTATTGACTTTATTTATTTACTATTGTTACCATTTTTCCTTGCTTGCAATTAATAATAAAAATAATATTATACTCTGTGTTTATCTTCCCACTTTAACAAACAGTTGAGTGCGTTTATAGATGTAATAGAGGAATGAAAAGAGTAAATGGTAACGCTATACTGTATATAATTCTTACATCCGCAAACTCGCGTTTAATAACTGACAAGATGTGTTCAAGGTATATGCTTCATAAGCTAACCAGTCTTAAAGACTGCAAAGTAGAAGGTGATTATCTGGCAACGGATGAGTTCCATCCTGGTGACTGTATAGTGTATGATATTCCTTCAATTCACACCCATTCAGGAGGAATGTCTTGCGAGATCTGGGAAAGGTATCCTTATACACGACTACAGCGAGCGATCCAACCATTAAGTAACTATGTGGTGGTGGCTGATCGCGTCAAAGTAGGAGGAGCTGTCTTTTCTCCTTCTCCCTCACCAGAAAGTCTACCACATGTTATAGCTATTGTGACCCGATATAGCGCAGGACCACCAATAGAAAATAACGCTGTTAACCAAAAAATTCTATTAGAGCAGTGTGGGGAGGATACAGATTGTATAATGGAGGGACTCCGCAATGATACTAAGATCAAGAGACGATGGAGCTTTCAACTATGCATTAATCAAATTTTAAGCATGACTAAGCGACATAATTCAATCAAGCGCGTTAAAATTCCTTATGGGTTGGGAATGATTGACAGTGATGACTTGAATCCAGATGAAAAGCTTGAATGGGAGGTCCACTATTACACAGCTCTGGCTCACTTAGCCATGGTGTTAAAGAAACATGGAAAACAACTCATAATAGTTGAAAAAAAAAAAATGACAAGATAAATATGTGTCTACCAGTTAATGAATAAAACGTAATAAGAGAAAGATCAACTATTTTTTCACCTATTATGCTAACACTAGTCTCTGTTTTTTTCTGTTGAATTGAACGATTGTTAATGGTTGATGTTGAGTGAAAACTCGCGCTATGGAAAACCCAAGGTCAGTCCCTAACGAGATGCGACGAGACGGAATGAGTAACCACGCATACATTTTCAAATGTTATAAGAACTGAAAACAGACATAACCCAGAGCTATTTCACTATCGTCTCATCCGGTCTGTTTACATTGGATAATGTAGGTCTTAAGAGAGTGTGTGTCGAACTCGGGGATAATGAACAAGTCAATTTAATAATGTCAATTTTCAATGTCAAGTCAACAATTTTTAATGTCAAGTCAATTTTAATAATATTTGTGGACCTGCGTAAAGCTTTTGACACTGTCAACCACCAAAACCTTCTTCTTAAATTACATCATTATGGTGTCAGAGGACACTCCCTACAATACCTCAAATCCTACCTTACTGACAGGCTCCAATGTGTTTCTGTGAATAATACAATTTCTCCCACACTACCCATCAACATTGGTGTTCCCCAGGGCAGCATACTTGGCCCTCTCCTCTTTCTCATCTACATTAATGACCTTCCAAATGCCTCCCAACACCTCAAACCAATTCTATTTGCTGATGACACAACCTTCATTTACTCCAGTCCTGATCCCCTTGCTCTAAATGCCACAGTAAATACTGAGCTTAATAAAGTCCATCTGTGGCTAACTGCCAACAAACTCACCCTTAACATTGACAAAACTTTCTATATTCTGTTTGGCAATAAATCCTCTAATCAAATAAATCTCAAAATAAACAATACCCAAATTTGTAACAAATTAGATGGCAAATTCCTTGGCATTCTCATTGACCACAAGCTGAATTTCCAGGGACACATTCTAAACATATAAAAAAAAGTTTCAAAAACTGTGGGCATTCTTTCTAAGATCAGATATTATGTACCACGCCCTGCCCTGGTGACTCTCTATTACTCCCTTATCTATCCATATCTCAACTATGGTATTTGTGCTTGGGGCTCTACTACCCAAAATCACTTACGTCCTCTAATTACTCAACACAAAGCTGCTATTAGGACAATATCCAATTCTGGCCCCAGACATCACTCGGTACCCCTACTCAAATCTCTGAATATGTTAGACATTAAGTCACTGCACATTCTCTCATGTGTATTATACATATATAAAACGCTAAACTATAATGCCAATCCTGATCTCAAAAGCTTCATAGAAGGTTCTAACAGAACCCATGAGCACCACACCAGAAATAAATACAGTTTTGATATTCCTAGAGTACGACTAAATCAAACCAGAAATGCTCTACAAATCAAGGGGCCCAGAATGTGGAATGACCTTCCCAACCATGTTAAAGACTGTACCTCTCTCAACCAGTTTAAGTTAAAAACGAAGCTATACCTAATAAATTCCATGTAACCCACCTTACCCCCCTGTTGTCAACCCATGTATATTTTTTGTTTTTTTGATTTTCAAATCAACGCTGTTTGAATGTAATTTTCTGTAATAATTTGTAATTGTATTTGTGCTGCTTTTTCAACAATGTTCCCCCCTCTTTTACCTCTATTTTTTATATGTACTCATCACATCTTTTCTTTTTATCCATTAGTTTTAAGCTGTAGTCATAAATGTTTTTCCTGCCCGAAACGCTTTGTGTAATAGTGGCTTTAGGCATTGTATGTACTAGCTCTATCTATAAAGCCAACAAACTTTGTAAATCTCTTTATGTATGTACCTTACCTAAATAAAGATTATTATTATTATTATTATTAATAGTATCAAGATTGTGTTTTTCCATATTGTCGTATATATGCTTACTTTGCTTGGAATTTGTATGTGTGGAACAAAAATATTTTATTGTGTTTGGATGTAATGGCTAAACATGGTTTACATTTCATTATTCAGACATCGGACAGAAAGTTGCTCGTTACTCTTAAAATGTTATTTGGGCAAAGAACGAAGTTAGTATATTTGTTCACGTTACATTAATGATATTTGAGCAAAGAACGATGTCATCATGTTGGTCGTGTTACCTTACAAGGTTATAAGGGTGTGAGTGATGGGGGCTCGAAAATTGACATTAGTCGTCCATCCTCTGGTGCGCTGTCAGTCTAAGTGAAATGAAAAAAGATACGTGAACAGCGGCAGCAGGAGAAAGGAAATGATGTTACTTTCCCAACTATTAAATGATCTGGAGAGAGAGAGAGACAGAGCGACAGAGAGAGAGAGAGAGAGAGAGAGAGAGAGAGAGAGAGAGAGAGAGAGAGAGAGAGAGAGAGAGAGAGAGAGAGAGAGAGAGCGACGGAGTCGCTGACCGTAGCTACATCTCCCCTTCCTTAACGAAAACGCACTGGGTAATGGATGCCCAACCACTTCCGCCGTGTCTGAGGAAGTAATGGCTGTCATTGCCTACCCTCCGGGAGGGGAAG